>NC_061116.1:7858383-7902337 GCF_002878395.1 Capsicum annuum
GGTATTACATAGTTATTAGTAATATTATATATCACTCACTTAGTTATCAAAATTTAGTATTAAGTTTTAGTATGATCTCTATTACAGTAAATATATTTTCATAGTCTTGCCTAATCAGTATTTATAGCAGTTTCAGTTGTCCATATAATCTCATTCAGTTATATGCATATCATTTAGTCATTTATTGTTCAGGCATACGAACCCATGTATATCAGCCTACCTCACTTAGCAAACCAGTACATTGAAAGTACTGACACATACTCATTCTTTTGTGCTATAGGGAATGGAGCGGGCACCGCGGGCTCCACTGTGGAGAACTATAGGGCACACTGCGGGCTTATCCCTATGAGGCTACAGTTTTGGAGTTCCAAACATGCTCTTATGCTCGTTCGAAAATTCCAAAACTCACCCGAGATGTACCTTTGATGTCCCCAATCATAAATCAAATTTAAAATCAACCTTCTAAGTTTGGGAAAGTCAAAAATAAAATCATCGAAGTTTAAGGGGCGTTGGAAATAACTAAGTCCTCTTTGACCCCTTTTTACATACAATGGGGGGATGGATAGAGCTAGGATCTTATGGGGTCTTACAGTTGTTCCCGTGTAGGGCCGATATGTGATATAATTGTCAAAATTGAGTATTATGTGATATGTGTGACTATGTGGGGTCCTATGTGATATTGATAACCATGAATACATGCGAATAATTATATTGTTTTGTTAAAGTACTTAATATGGTACCATTAGTGTATTGTGATTATATTCATACTTTATTGGCATATGGGACATGTGGAAATTAATGGATAAACAAAAATAATGAGTGGATATTAGCTCACATGGTTGTGGCAATGTATCATTGTGGTTGGTTGTGAAAATATATCATGTGGTTGGTTGTGGAAATACTCATTGTGATTGGTTGTTAGCATTACATACTCATATCATAATTATTCATGAAACATTGGAACCACTGTGGCAACACCTGAGTAACAATGACAACACCTTTTTAATAACCCTCCCTGAGGGATGTGCCGGGGAGGAGATATTGTAACGCCTTATAAAATTCTTTTGAGGAATATGCCAGAAATGAGATATGTGATATATGGATTGTATACGGGTTGATGAACCCACCATAGGTCTTTCTTTGGGAGGATCTCTTCCTTAGGTGTATACAGGGATATTGCGATAATCCTAGAGGTTTTCTAATGAAATCGTACATCATCATCACCATTAGCATGATCATCACCATCATCATCATTATCATCATCATCATTGTACTTAATTTATATTTTTCATATTATGTTGTATTGCCTTATTGACTTGCCATCTATGTAACTGTCCTTTCTTGTTTTACTTATCTTTGATGATTTTAATATGCATGTTCCCCATTTTCTACTTATATGTGATATAAAGCATACTTATGTTTCGACATGTGTGATACATTAGAACTATTAATGCAAGCAGTGTGGACTACCATTGTTGGACATTTTATGATTGCATGTGACGTGACCTTAGTATATATTTTGCATGATTTGTTTACTACTTTGTTTGGTCGGCCTATGATACATACTGAGTTGTCATGACGCAAGCCAATGCCCTAGACACAACAGGCATCCCAAAGCACAAAGGCTCGAGAGACCCCTTAGCATAATATCATAAGCATAATCCATACAAAAATCAATGTGTGGAAAATATAATAAAATTTCAAGGGAACTTACAATGCAAACTATGTCAAGATAAATCTCATGATCAAAAAGGGGATTTTAATTCATGCTCTCAAACACAATTAACAATTCATACCATGAAAAGACCATAAATTTCATAATGGGGAGGTGAATTTCACAATTCATATTCATAAAACACTTTTTGATCATGCATTCACAAGATTATAAATCGAGCTTATGGAAAAACCCCATGATAATTACTTATTTTTATCAAATTGGGTCATGATGCATGCTCTTAAAATAATTTCTCAGAACTCATTATGTATACATAAATATATAACTTTAAAGTTTGTCAAAATTGTAAATCCTATGCCCATGAGATTTAGGATAGTCCCATGTACCTTTTTGAGGTAAAAGAATTTGAATTAGCTTGAAATCTAGCCTTGAAAGTATGAGCCTTGGAAGAAATCCTAATCTTTCTTTCTCTTGAGAGTTGAGAGGATTATGAGATGCTTAAAGTTTATTAGAGATGAGTAACAACACATATGAGATGACTTATGTCATGGGGGCAGGGTTTGGGGTGAGTAAAATACCATAAAACCTCTAAGGAACTGAATTAAAATTGTAGAAATTTTTATTTGATGACTTAGTTGACAACTTGTCAACCACTTGAGGGCTTATCAACTAAGTCATCAACCAATATATGGACTTTGACCCTTGCAGTTTAAGGGTGACGATGAGGTTGGTAGCTTATCATCTAGTGGACTTCTTGGCAATTCAAGTCGTCACCTTGTAGCTAGATTTAATCATACTCTGGTCAAGGTTGACGACAAGGTTGATATCTCATCACTTAGTTGATGGCTTATAACCTCAATTCGTCACCTTGTTGACAGACAAACACGCTGAGGTAAAATGAGCATAACTTTCCACTCTGATATCGTATTTAAGTGAAACCAATTGTGTTGGAAAAAAGACTCAAAGATATTTCATTTGATATATAGTAGGCCACGTAAAAAATTATACAATAGAAGTAATTATCTTTTGAAATTGACCCAAGTTGCAACATTCATTGAAACTTAATCGATAGAAACTTTCTCAACTAGTCTTTGAGTTGGGAGATTTTTGTGAACTCTATTCATTTTCAAAAGTATTACAACATTATAGAATTGATCATAATACATATACTAATATGGAATCATTGGGTTCAGGTCTATATGCGTAGGAACGATGGTTCGAATTCTAGCCCTAAAATATGGGGTGTTATATTATCTCCCCCTTGGAATCATTCGTCCTCGAATGATGGATAGGATTTTGTTGAAGCTATAGAAGTATGGAATGAAGGATGTAACCTCACATTTGAAATTCTATTTTCCATTACAAAACATATATAGGCATTCATGAAGATTTCCTATAGACATCACCAAGTAAATCATGTAAGCATGAATTATGAGATAATGAGACTTCACATAGACATGATCTTGGCATGTGTTCTATGGCATAGGATCATAACATTGTAAGTCATGAATTCTCCTAGGAATCCTCGGCCTGATTAAGATTGGTACAAGACTTGTACTTAGACTCTCACAGGACATAAGATAGAATAGAAACATTCTCTACCTCAAATGATACGTCTAATAGGCTTTAAATTTTTACGACGCTTCTTCACTATGCATTCTTTAATGAATATCACATTTCTTCATCTCAATCTTATAATTTCCCTACTAAATACATAACTATAAGAGCTTGAGTCTAACTGCATCGTACTTCCATGTTGAAGCTTTACCTAGAGTAAAAAGGTGCTAGCTTAAGCTATGGGACCCGTACTCTGCATCCCTTTATGAATACTTCTCTATCTTATCACTTTAATCTACCAACCTCAGGCCATAAATCGAGGAGTACTAACCACATTTCACATCGGCTTGAGTATCCATTAAAAAACAACATTTAAGCCTATCTCTACTCCAGCCATTTTTATAGATCTCCACACTAAAACCAGCAACATCAATCATTCGCACAAAGATTTTCACCCTATATCTACTTCCTAACTATTTCACATAATGAAAGTTCATCTCCTTCTTTCCTCCTTCACCTTTCACCTTAGGTTGAGAAATCACATCAAAATTTTCACCTTCAAGAACATCTACTCCCCTACCTAAAATACTACTACACTTCCACAACCACCACGATACTAACATACAGAGGGTCATTGATGGACCCGAACATAAGCTATAATACTCGTGCCTTTTCTTAGCTTGAAATCATCGCTAGGATGCTTGAACTTGCTTCAAAATACAAATCTATTTTTGAACACATGGTATTTTTGAGATTTTCACTTTTCATCACGTGGAAAATTGATTAAAATTTCCATAGATACCAATTCCATCCAAAATACGATATCGGGGGAAGAAGTTATGAACTTTTATGGAAGCAGATCAGACTGCCCAGTTCTGATGGTAGCACACGATGGACTATTATAGGTCCGACTGACTGTCAGAGGCTGCCGTCGCACAGAGGCAATGGACCTGGTTTCTGCCCAGGTCTGACGGTAGGGCTCGATGAACCATTATAGGTCTGGCGGACTATCGGAATCCACCATCGCACATAACCAATGGGACTAGCTTCTGCCCAGGGCCAACGGTCTAGCCCGACGGACCATCGCATGTCCGACGGAACATCGGATGACACCGTCGCACCCTACATTCAGTTATTTTAATTATTTAAAATAAGGGTATTTTGGTCATTTACCACTCACCTATATATACCCAATTATACCCTAATTTTAGCCACATAATTCATTATTATTTCGCAAACAACAAATTAGGGTTCTCTGAAGAATAAATCCCCAAGAACAAGAAACCTTAGGTGCTTGATTCCAAGCCAATAATTCAAGATTTCTCCACAGAACTTCAGGAATCATAACACAGGTATGAATAGTGTTCATTAATAGACCTCTTTCGTCCATAAAGTCCAAGAATCCCTTTTCTAAATTCAAGATTTATGGTTTTCTTAATGAATTTATGATTAGGCTGTTTCTTGTTCATGTTGATAAATGTGAAATTGAATTCTACTCCATGTTAGGTGATAATTTCTATGTAGGTTTAATTATTATAGACCTAAATTCATGCAACCCTATGACTAAACCCTTGGATGAGGAAATTAGATTGAACCATGATATTTAATTGTTGTACAATGTTGTTTACATGTATCATGCCTTCAATATGTTTGACTAAACGCCTAGATGAAGGGTTTATTCATGACATGGTACTAGCATGCACACAGAGATCTTGGGTATGAACTTGGGCTAGAGACTGACGGCGACGACGACGTCGTCTTCTTGGATGTGCCCTTTCTCCAACTACTATAGAAGCTACATCTTTCTCATTCTTCTTCTCTCTAGTTTTTCTTACTTGATTGCAATATTTTCCCAAATACTTCTGTAATACCCGTGCCTTTTGTTAGCTTGAAATCATCATCAGGATGTTTGAACTTGCTTTGAAATACGAACCTATTCTTGTACACGTGGTATTTTTTTTGAGATTTTCACTTTCCATCACGTGGGAAATTGATTAAGATTTCTATCGATACCAATTTCATCAAAATACAGTATCGGGGGAAGAAGTTATGGACTTTTATGAAAGTAGATCAGATTTCCCAGTTCCGACGGTAGCACCCAATGAACCGTCACAGGTCCAAGGACCATCGGAGACTGACGTCGCACTGAGGCAGTGGACCTGCTTTCTGCCCAGGTCCGATGGTTGGGCCCAATGGACCTTCATAGGTCTGAAAGATAGTTGGAGGCCACCATCGCAAATAACTAGTGGGACTAGCTCTGCCCAGGTCCAACGGTAGGGTCGACGGACCGTCGCAGGTCTGATGGACCGTCAAAAGCCACCGTCACACCCTACGTTCAGTTATTTTAAATCATTTAAAATAGGGGTATTTTGGTTATTTACCACTCGCCTATATATACCCAATTATACCTGATTTCATCCATTTAGTTCATTATTATTTCACAACAAATATTAGGGTTTCTCTCTATTATTAATCTCCAAGAACAAAATCCAATCTTCTTCAAGAATTAAGAGAATCCAATTCTTCAAGTTCAAGAATGTCAAGAATTATAACTCAGGCATGCATAGTGTTAATTCATGGACTCCTTTCATCCATGAAGTCCAAAAATCCCTTTTCTAAATTCTAGATTATGGTTTTCTTTATGAATTAAAGATTGGACTGTTCTTGTTCATGTTGATAAATGGGGAATTGAATTCTAATCCATGTTGGGTGATAATTTCTATGTGGGTTTAGTTATTATAGGCCTAGATTCATGCAACACTATGACCAAACCCTTGAATGATGAAATTAGAATGTGCCCATGATGTATAATTGTTGTACAATAATGTTTACATATATCATTCCTACAATATGTTTGATAAAATGCCTAGATTAAGGAAAAGTGCCTATTTAGCATGATATCAAGAAATCCCCATGTATGTACAAGTCTATGCCTATCTTATGTTTGAAGAAATGCTTCTATAAATGTATTATGAATTATGATATTAGTCCTGTGTTCAAGTAAGTTATGCTAAGTTAGTCTCCTTACATCGAGTCCTGGGGGTACTTGTACCCAAAACTTTAGCTGTATGTGTAGATCTATGTCATGTTTTCATGATACTCTCAGTTAAGCTATGATCCTTAGACTTCAGACAGTCTTATGACTCTGGAAATCTCTATGATCTCATGAACTCAGTCAGTTGTCAGATATCAATAGTATTCCATCAGTCAACGAAATTCAGTAACTCATTCTATGTTCAGTTCAGTTTAGTTAATCATGTTCAGTGTCTATTCAGATAGGAGTAGAAATTAGCACCGAGTGAACCCAAAGATAGAGACCCACACTATCACATGAGGGTGTGATCTGTAGAAGTCATCCTTTTATTCTAGACTATATAGACAACATAGGTTGAGACATCAACACTGTCCGATGAGGGTTGATGAGGTAGATAAGCAGTGTCAGATAAAGGCCCTACCGTTTTCTTTTGGGGACACTATCAGATAAGGGTCACCCATAACTTCTCTTTATGGGTGGCACGGTATTGACACCCTTCCAATTAGGGTTAAAGATTGGACCCCAACTCATCCATAATGGCGTATTAGGGGTATGTCGGTTAAATAATCCATCCCATTGTTTCAATATCAGTCTCAGTAAAAGAACTCAGATAGTTCTTCAGACTCTAGAACTGTCAGATATAGTCAACTCAGATACAGTACGGAACTCAGATAGTTCCATCAGATTCAGGACTATCAAATGCAGTCACTAATGTTACCAGTTGTAACAATTATCAGTTACGGTAGGTTATCAGCATTTAGATTCACTAGTCATCTTATCACGGTATCAGTATTAGTTATTATGTCTCATGCATGTATTCTCACGCTCATATTAGTTAGTCAGTTATTATTATTGTTCATGCATATGAACCCCATGCATTCAGCCTACCTCACATGCATAGCAATACATTTAATCATACTGACGCATTCGCGCTATGGTGTTCTTATACCATAGGTTCAGAGCACGAGCTCCAGATCAGCAGTAGATTCTAGTCTCAGTAGTCAGAGTAGAAGTGAGTCCTCATCCTTCGAGGACATGATGATTTCTATTATTTCATTTGTCAGTTTATTAGACAGAGTTAGTTAGGGACATGTCCCATCAACTTCTTAATCAGATTATTCAGATAGTAGAGGCTTTCAGCCTATATGCAGACTAGATTTCATACTTCAGTATTTTCAGTCTTGTTTTAGGTATCCCATTACCCCACTCAGATGTTATATTATTCAGATTATGTTCAATCTTGAATCTTTTGGCCTTTCAGTGCATGTTTCCGCATTATTATGTTATATTATGTAGTGTACAGGTACAGATATCAGTCATGGGTTAGCTGGTGGTCCTTAGGGGTCATGAGCACCGTGTAGCATTTCGGGTACCATATTCGGGGCGTTACATAAGCATCATGAATAGGAGTAACACTATTTGATTATAACTTATACTTATTTCACTACTTAAGATGGGACACGAGATATAGACAGGATACAATAGACATGAAGTGTAACATTTATCAAATGTCTAGATCATAGATAGAGAGTTGTTAAGACATAAACATATACAACAAGAGTTTCCTAGGACTGGGCATAGTGAGAATATATGAGTATATATCATGAGCTATATAGCATAAAGGCAGAATTCATAAAGTTAATGATTGAGAAAAGGATTGATACTTGAAGCTATTGCTTCTCATTTTCAGAGCTGAGATAGTCATAACTTTGCATAAACTTTATAACATTGGGATAAACCCAACATAAAATGAATAGGTAACATATAGAAAGCATAGTTCCTTAGAACTAAACATGATATGAAGCATGGATTTATGGGTCATCAGCATCACAACATAGAGCTTGACTATTTGAAAGCTTGGATTACTGAGAGACACTATTTCTTCTAGTTTGGAGGTCAAAACATAGATATAAGTGCATAGAGAAATTTTATTATAGGCATAGGCATTACTTGAATACATAATATAAGACTTTAGTAGTATGCCTTATTAAATTGAAGTATGATGAGCTTGCTTGAATAGGAATAGATTTACCATGATTCTCCCTTGAAACTTGACACCACAAGAAAATTTGGAAACTACCCTAATTTACCATCCCCCTCTTAGATCAGTGTCATAACCCTAAGCTTGCGGGCATAACCTCTCATTAAATATATAACCACTATTCTTAACACAATGGGGCATCACCATATACATAATCGCTAAACTCCCCTGATAAACTATACTCTGAAGGCCTTGCTTTCTGAAAATGCTACTCTTAACTTTTGCCAGCCTTTATAGCCATCACTCTACAACTCAGACTCTCATCAATAAATATATCAACACTCCTTATCATATAAAAATGCATTCTCTACTACTTAACATACTTGCATTAAACCTCCAATTGCATAACTCAAAAGTTAATTAAATTTGTAGAACTACTAAAGGGGTACAATGGCTATCTATATTTTTCCCAATTGAGCTATAAAGAACATCATATAAAATCTCCCTTAACTTCTCCATACTATGAAACTTGTGAACACAGTCTAGGTGTACATGACACTCATATAAATAAAACCTTATCTAACAATATGCTACCTGGGGCTTAACTTAATATTATATACTTATGCCTTTATCCACTTAATGACTTAACCACAATTATCTATTCCCTTTTCCACAAATTTCCAACCTAGGATATTTCACACATTATATCAAACCTACTAATTCATTCCCAAAAAACATGCATTATCAATCTTAAGCTACTACACTTACCACCATACTCCACATTGAAAGTTCAATCCCATAGTATAGCATCAATTATGTACCGCCGGTAAAGCATGCCACAGATTATACTAGTCCATCAATTGGGGAAATCAACCAAAGTCTTCTATTTCACCTAACTGAGCCACAAGTTCATTCTAATCACGATATTACTACCAAACCTTATTATCTACCATGCGCCTTATCACATGTAGTACTTGTTTACAACTACTAGAGAGAAGAAAATCAAGGAGGTAAGATCACATAATAACGATAGTCAAACTTAATCTCATAATATAACCCATTACTGTCTATTAACATATTCTACTTTCTCACATCATATTTTACTTACCCATACATACATTCCCACTATCTTCAAATTCCATAAACACCACTAAGTTTACCCCACGTTGTCTATACTTATAACTTATTGGCTAACTTACACCTTTTTCGTTTACCATCCATAAATGATTTCTTCAACCTCTATAACTATCCACTTTGCATTCCTTCCCTTTTTGAATAACTAACAATCATAATCAATCACTTTCTTTATAGACTACCATATAATCTGTAACTAGTGCTATAACATTAGTCTATCACTTTAAAATGACAAACCACCCCTCGAGCAATGGTTATACAACTAAAACTAACTACTTTACGTAAAAGTTAACCTCACTCTAACTTCTAAATTTTTGACTTCATATCACTCTCTTTTGGACCATCTTACTACCAATAGGTCATGACACCTTATAACATATTACCACTAGTGTGAAAATACTTTACCAATATTTTGACACATATCTCTACCCCCAAAGCATGATATTTGCAACAAGGAATCCAAAAGGGATTGGAATGCACTTCGTACCTCAGGCTCAAATGCATGATTGTTAAAAATAGTTGTATAATCATAAATCAATAAATTTTGAATCATTAATGGACTCCACCCAAGTCCTTATGTAACTTCATAACCTCATTGATGACTAATTCAAAAAGGACCACATCACTTAGACACTGAGATTTTGCAGTTGTATCATCTTGACAATGAAACATGACATATAGAATTAGAAAAAAGAAGAAATTTGGATACATTTCATGAGGATGGAACATTATACATAACTAGAGTTTGAAAGGATAGGAAACATCTCCTAACTGCCTTATAGTGTCCTCCCTATAAGTGTGGCATGCTACACACCCATAAAAAGGACTGTTCTAGACAAAGCTTCGTAGACACCCTAGTACCATGAACTATGCTCTGATAAAAAACTTGTCATGACCCAAGTTGAGGCTCTAGCCTTGATGGGCATATCAAACCAAGAAGGCCTAAGATATCCCTTAACATACTATCATAAGAATAATCCATACATAAATCAAAGTGCAAAAGATATAATAAAATTTCAAAGGAACTTACAATACAAATTGTGTCAACGAAATAGAACCATACAATACCCAATTTCCATCTATGAATCCTCTACTAAATTACTAGTCAATATAGACCGAGAAAAGGTCCCCAAATTGACCATAAAACAACTAAACTAATATAAGAATAGAATGTACTCTAAAGCAAGGGAGGCTTACCAACTTTGGAGTTCAGAATGTAATCTACTGCTGAGCTGGACCATGGAAATCTTCCTCAGAACCTACATCTATCACGAAAGAAGGTCAATACCTGGAATGTATTGGCACTCAAAACTAACTAAAAGCAACATGTATTCCATATAAACTAAATGAGAGCATTTAGAAAAATTTTTAGCATAATATATACATAAAACACATGCGCATGACTTGATAATCTTAAAAAAATTTTCTTGTAATCATGACTCAACTCTTTGCTTTACTTTTGAGCTATAGGATACACCCTACAAATGTACTCATCCATGAGCTATATGGACTCCACCCTTGACTTGGTTGTCAAGCCCCTAATCTGAGTTTGTCACAAGGATTGAGGTTTGTCATTCATACTACGCCGTAAGGCCATTGCCATCGTATAATACCTATTATAGGACATCATAAGACCATATCGGAAAAACATAGTTTTGGACTATGAGTTATCTAATCTCAAGCCTTCTTCGGATAACCAACTAGTTCTCTTTGAGCCCATTTTTAGTTCTTTAAAACCATGCTTCATGCTTATAGACCATTTAATGCTTATTAAATTTAGGGCATCTCATCTCCGGGTATCATCATACCCAAACTTGTAAGTCATTTTTATTATACCACATCATATCCTCTCTTCTCATTCAGAAATATCCATATGACCACCAAAAAGGATTCATCAAATAATATGAGATTTCTTATTTAAAAGTCATATGAAACTTATGCAAACACACTCTCTTTTAAAGAATTTAACACATGGTGGTCAATTCTTTCATTAATCACATGCAGTTTCTTCATGAGGAAACCATATCATTTAGAATAGAAATCATCTCTTTGAAAAAAATGTGAAACAACCATCCATAATAAAAAAGAGGTATTTAAAACTCAAGAATTATTAGCAATCATAAAACGACCCCAACATTAGTTATACATAACTCTCATGTTCAAAAAAGGGCTTTTAATTCATGCTTTCAAACACAATTCACAATTCATACCATGCAAAGACCATAAATTTCATCACAGGGAAGTGAATTTCATAATTCATATTCATAAATCACTTTTTATGATCAAATCAAGTATGAACGAGATAATAAATCAAGCTTATGAAAAAATGCCATAATAATTACATACTTTCATCAAATTAGGTTCATAATGCTTGCTCTTAAAACAATTTCTCAAAACTCATTATGTATACATACATATATAACTTTAAAGCTTTTTAAAATCATAAAACTTATTCCCATGAGATTTAGGCCTTTTGGATGGAAAAGAATTTGACTTAGCTTGAAATATAGCCTTGAAAGTATGAGCCTTGGAAGAAACCCTAATATTTCTTTCTTTTAGAGCGGAGAGGATTATGAGATGTTTAAAACTAATTTGAGATGGGTAATAATGCATATCGGATGATTTAAGTCATGGGGGGTAGAGTTTGGGGTGAGTAAATGTAATATAAAAAAAATCCAAACCAATATTAGAGCCATGTACCAAGCTTATGCATAGTACATCATGGTTATTTTATAGTTTTATGAGTAAGTTATATGTATATTAATTTAATGCTTTAAATAACTCCCAGCTATCAGATGATTCACATTCCTTACCGATTCAATTCTTGAGAAGGATATTGGTATAGTCAACTTCAAATGAGCACATCTCTCATTATACTTGGAATTTTTGAGCTTATGACATGTAAACAGATAAATAATTAAATTATATTTTCAACGATACCAATTTTGCCTAAATCCAATATCAGATCAAAGAGTTATTCCTATTTTACTTCAGCATGTCAGGCTTGAAACAGTGTGACGACATTCGTGGTAGCTTACCACATTTGTGACGCCCTACCACGAAGGTCATCAGCCTTAGGACGAAACTAGCTCCTAAGTGATGAAATTAATGGTAGCTTACCATATTTGTGATGCCTTACCACAAAGGTCATTAGCCTTAGGTAGAAACCAACTCCGAAGTGACGACATTCGTGGTAGTTTACCACATTTTTTATGCCATGTCACAAATGTCGTCAGCCTTAGGCAGTGTCCAGCTTCTGTGTGACGAAAGTTTTGATGGCTTACCACATTTTTGACACCATATCACAAATGTCGTCAGCCTTAGGCAGAATCTATCTCCTGTGTTACGACATTATTGGTGGCTTACCACATTTTGATGCGTTGTCACAAATATCATCAGCTATTATTTTTAGCAACTGGGAATTTAATTTATAAGGGTATTTTGGTCCTTTCCCTTCACTTCCCACGACTTATAACCCTAAAGAGACATAATTTTTCCCATTTTTCTTTAGTTAAGCATCTCAAAAACCCTCTCTTATGCTTTCAACTATAAAATTACGGTTTTCTTTCAAGATCATCTCCTCAAGAACAAGAACATTCTCTCCCAAAGAGATTAAAACCTAGTCAAGAAAAATCAATAGCAATCCTAAGGATTGCTTTAAGAACCTTCAAAAAACATTAGATCTCTTTTAAGATCAAGCTTTAAGGTATGCATGTGTTCATTCATGGACTCTTTTCGGCCATGAAGCTCAAGAACCCTTTTCTAAAACTATATATATTATGGTTTTCATGTTATGAATGGATTGTTAATCATGTTTATGTGTTGAATGATGCCAAGATAGCATCTTTATGTGTTATTATAAATCTATGGCATCATATGAGTTGAAAACATGTAAGTTTGATTATTTATGATAAGTAATTGTATGATTCACACCTATGCCTAAGTTGTGCATGTAAGGTGTTTGATAAAATACCTAAGAGACTAGAAATCATGCATTATAGCTAAATTGTGACTAAGTGAAGGATTCATGATAGACCTATATGACTCAATGTCATCCATGTTGATAATGTGTCTTGTGAACACTGTTGGATTACTCATGAACTAGTCTTATGGAATTATGCTATACTTACTTGAAAAGCCCACTCATGTACAAGATGTAGAATTCCCATGTACTTTATGAAATTCCCCAAGTTATGATATTACAGATTGTGGTTGTAATATGTAATGAGTATGATATTGAAAGCTATGCAAGTATATACATGTTGTATGAAATTCCCTTCCATGAAATAGATTGTTGAGAACCATGCTTAGTATGAAATCCCTTATTTATAATATTGTGGATTATGGACTCTACTCTTATGATCAAGTCAGTCATGTGAGTCAGTTTCCTTCCATCGATTCCTGGGGGTATTCGTACCCAAAAAATATAGTTGTGTTCCTAGAACCATGTCATGTTTTCACGATACTCTCAGTCAAGCCATGATATATAGAAACTAGTCAGTCATGTGACTCAGGAAAACTCAATAATCTCTGTAGTTCATTATTCTCAGTAATCTCAATGCTCAGTAACCTCAGTAATCATAGTAAATCTCAGTGACTTCATTACTTTTAATCATTCCTCAGAACTCATTATATTCCGTCCGTCATCAGAATCCAGTAAACTCAGTTTTAGCTCCGTTAAACAATACCACTATTTTTAGTTCAGTTAATCAGTATTAGTTCAGAAAATCAGTTCAGTTAAGTTATTTAGTTTAGCTTAGTTATTCAGTCAAGTGTCTTTTAAATGGGAGTAGGATTCAGTACCGAGCGAGCCGAGGGATGGGGACTCACCCGCTAGAATAGGACTGAGATCCCTAGAAGCAATCCCTAAGTTCCAAAACTATGTTGCCAGCATAGGTATGAGATATCACCTTTTAGATAGGAATGACATACTCAAGGGTTTCCCGTTAGCATATTTATATGTATAGGACTGATCCCAGGAGTCACCCGTTAGATTAGGACTGACTCCACAGTAGATGTCTTTACTGGTGGCACAAGGTAGAGATTGGACCCTAGTCAGCTTAGCTTGGGGCATGTCGGTTAGATGAACATATCACATAGTTTCAGTTATAGATTCAGGACTGTCAGATAAAATAAACTCAGTTCAATAGTATAGATTCAGTACTGTTAGAGACAATCAATCCTTATCATTATAAATAGACTTCAAGATCAACCATTAGACAGGACTGCTCTCAACTATAGTTAAATAGTATCAGAATCATTAGATTTAAAGATCACCTGCTAGATAGGAATGATCTTAGACAAAATCAAATCATCCTTATTATCAGTATACTCATGATAACCCACTAAATAGGACTGATCTCAGAGTTAGTTACTCTAAGTAGAACGGAACTCAGATAGTTCCATCAGAACTTAGACTGTCAGATAAAGTCGCTCAGTATCAGTTACATTAGTTAGGCCGATCATAATAGTATATCAATTATATCATTTTTCTAAACTCATGATCAGTCATATCAATTATCAGAATTCATGATATTAGTATTCAGCTTCAGGACTGTTAGACACAGTCAACCAGACCAGTTTTCATAATTTGAATTATCAGAAATAGTCATTTATCTATTCAGTATCTCAGTATCAGTACACTCATGTTGTAAGTATTCAGACTCAGTAGTCAATATCTCCACGAGTTCAGTTACAGTTATGTATGTATGTATTCTCATGTTTATATTAGTCAGCATTGTTCATACATATAACCCTTTGCATTTAGCCTACCTCACTCATATACTCAGTACATTCAGACGTACTGATGCATTTATGCTATGGTGCTTTTTCTTATGTTACACCATAGGTTTATAGGCACGAGCTCCAGATCAACAGTAGTATTCCAGTGTTCAGAATTTGCAGTGAGTTCTTCTCATTTAAGGATGATATTATTATTGCTACATTTATTATTCAGTTGCTAGATGGAGTTAGTTGGAGACATGTTCCTTCAACTCCTTATTCATTTTAGTTAGAGGCTTTTAGACTAGATGTCAGATTACATATTTAGATCTCATTATCTTTAGTATTTATGACTTGTTTTGGTATTGTTATACCTTTTTCAGACATTTTGTTATCAGATGTTTATTCAGTTTGAACCTTATGGCCTTTCATGTTCATGTTTCCACATTTTATGTATATTATGTAGTATATAGGTATAGATATCAGTCATTGGTTAGCTTGTGGTCCTTTAGGATCATGAGCATCATGTAGTATTTTGGTTCAGAAAATCAGGTGTTACAAACTTAGTATCAGAGCCTAAGGTTCAATAGAGTCCTAGGAAGTCTAAAAGCCGCATCTAGTAGAGTCTTGTACATGCGTGTCTTGTGCACCACACTTATATGTAGGAGGCTACGAGATGTTTTAGGAATAGTTTCCCTTCTTTCAGTATTCATGTCATTCCAGTGAGAATAATCTCAGTCTAATCCATTTCTCCCTTTATTCTATAGACATGCCTCCTAAAATAAAAAGTGGGAATCAGTCAGTCGCTGCCCAGAATAAACAACCAGCTATCATTTTGGCCAACCCAGTGGCTAATTCAACTGCAGCTAGAATTTAGGACTTTACCCAAATAAATCCTCCTTTCACAGGGTCTAAGTCAGATGAGGACCCACAGGAATTCCTACATCAGGTTTAGAAGGTAACAGATGTTATGGGGGTTACTACTGTTCAGCGTGCTGAGTTAGCTTCATACCAATTATAGGATGTTGCTCATACTTAGTACAAGCAGTGGAAGTTAGAAAGGTTAGATGATGCAGGCCCTATAGAGTGGGAGGAGTTTGCCTCTGCTTTCCTTGATAGATTCTTTCTGCTAGAGCTTAAAGTAGCTAAGGTGCTAGAGTTCATCAACCTCAGGCAGGGAAGTATGACGTTAAAGGAGTATTCTCTCAAGTTTACTCAATTAGCCAGATATGCCCCTCATATGGTTGAAGACGGTAGAGCTAAGATGAGTAAGTTTGTGTCAAGGGTGAATGATTGTGTGGTAAATGAGTGAAGATCTTCCATGTTGAATAGTGATATGAATTTAACCAGACTTATGACACATTCTAAGCAGATAGAGGAGCAAAAAATTAGGATGAGAGAGAGAGATAGAGTAAGAGAGCAAGGATAGGTAGTTTCAGCTTTGCTCAACCTAAGTCACAGGATGGTAACCGTTCTCAGTATAGTAAAAAATTTTTACTCCCAGCTCTATCCTCAGCTATTGTACCAGCACCTAAGTCCAGAAATGACCGTTATGATAGAGAGCCAGGCTCTAAGGCCCAAGGTAGTAAAAATAGAGGTCTTACTTATCTGCTTTGTAAAGAGTATGGTAAGAATCATCTAGATGCATGTATGGCAGGCAGTGATGTATGCTTTGGGTGTTGCAAGCCAGGCCACAGGATGCAAGAGTGTAGAGTTCTAGCACAAAGGGGTAAGGAGTTTCGTCAGCAAGGTACCAATAGCGGTCAGCGTCAGAATAGAGTTTATGCACTCCAGACCCATCCTAATCCAGAAAGTTTCCCTAACTTAGATTCGGGTATGTTACCATTCTTTCATATTCATAGTATGCATTGTTAGATATCTTTATCATATTCGAGCATATGTTCTAGTATGAGTTAGCTAGTAAAGCTAGCAAGTCAGTTTAGCAATCGAGCAGTCAGATTTTTATAGGTTGTTTTCTCATCCTTGCATCTATTCATGCTATCCAGAACCCCAGAGAATGTAACAATTTCAAGGTAGAAACTCCTAGTAGTTGCAAGTTTAGTTCATCTCATGCATCATTCATTAGTTTCAGACTCCTAAAGTTTATTTATAATCTAGTTCTTAGATACCCTGTGCATCACCCAGTATCTCTGTAAGGTAAGCATTCTTAGAGAAACATAGCGTCCCAAGGGGGAGATACCCCACTTTCTCTTAATGCTCACATGCCTTAGATCCTTCAATTTCTCCTTGCATAATGAATTTAGTCTAGAATAGAGGGTACTTATAAGTTGAGCTTCAAGTTAAACCTCAGCTGTAAGTAAAGTATTCAGAGGTTCAGTTCAGTTCATAATGTTCAGTCCATATGTCACGTAGCAAAATCAGTCATTTTCTTATGTTTTAGTTCAATCTTAGTGCCTTTACCATTGCATGTTTAGTTGCATGTTCATAAGTCAGTTTAGTCATGTATTCACGCACCAGATATGCGTGGTCAGCTTATCAGTACTTTCAGTCATGCATTCATGTATCATGTCAGTTATATAATCATACATCAGATATGGATGGATTCAACTTATCAGTTAAGCATCAGATATGCATTCTTAGTTTAAGAAACTTAGTTTATCAGAATACTCAGTCCCACATTCATAAATCAGCTACCCATGGATCAGATATGCAGGTACAGTATGATATACTCAATTTTCAGCCATCTCAGCCATGAAATCATGATCAATCATTCATGCTATATATTCATGTAAGTTGTCTTTTCTCTTATCTCAGCCATTATTATTCGAGGACGAATATTTCCAAGGGGGAGATATTATAATACCCCAAAAAATCCAAACCAATATTAGAGCCATGTGCCAATATCATGCATAATACATCATGGTTATTTTATAGTTATATGATTAAGTTATATGTATATTAAGGTTTCAAATAACTCCCAGCTATCAGACGATTCAAAAAGCGCCATACCGATTGAATTCTTGAGAAGGATATTGGTATAGTCAACTTCAAATAAGAATATCTCTCATTATACTTGGAATTTTTGAGATTATCACCTATCAAAAGATAGGTAATTGAATTATCTTTACAACGATACTAATTTCACCTAAATCCGATATCAGAGAAAAGAGTTATTCCTATTTTACTCCAGCATGTCAGGCTAGAAACAGTGTGACGACATTCATGGTAGCTTACCATATTTGTGATGCCCTACCACAAAGGTCGTCAGCCTTAGGTAGAAACTAGCTCCTAAGTGAAGACATTCATGGTAGCTTACCACATTTGTGACGCCCTACCACGAAGGTCGTCACCCTTAGGAAGAAATCAGCTCCTAAGTGACGACATTCGTGGTAGCTTACCACATTTTTAATGCCATGTCACAAATGTCATAAGCCTTAGGAAGTGTCCAGCTTCTATGTGATGACATTTTTTATGGCTTACCATATTTTTGATGCCATGTCACAAATTTCATCAGCCTTAGGCAGAATCCAGCTCCTGTGTGACGACATTTTTGACGGCTTACTATATTTTTGAGGCCTTTTCATAAATGTTGTCAGCTATTATTTTCAGCAACTGGGAATTTATTTCATAAGGGTATTTTGGTCTTTTCTCTTTACTTTCCACGACTTATAACCCTAAAGAGGCATAATTTTTCCCATTTTTCTTTAGTTAAGCATCTCAAAAACCCTCTCTTACGCTTTGAACCACAAGATTAGGGTTTTCTCTCAAGATCATCTCTTCAAGAACAAGAACATTCTCTCGTAAAGGGGTTAAACCCTAGGCAAGAAAAATCAATAGCAAGTCTAAGGATTTCTTCAAGAACCTTCAAGAAACATTAGATCTCTTTCAAGATCAAGCTATAAAGTATGCGTGTGTTCATTCATGGACTCCTTTCGTCCATGAAGCTCAAGAACCCTTTTCTAAAACTATATATATTATGGTTTTCATGTTATGAATGGATTGTTGATCATGTTTATATGTTGAATGATGCCAAGATAGCATCTTTATATGTTATTATGAATCTATGACATCATATGAGTTGAAAATATGTAAGTTCGATTATTTATGATGAGTAATTGTATGATTTACACCTATGCCTAAGTTGTGCATGTAAGGTGTTTGATAAAATACCTAAGAGACTAGAAATCATGCATTATTGCTAAATTGTGACTAAGTGAAGGATTCATGATAGGCCTATATGACTCAATGTCATCCATGTTGATAATGTGTGTTGTGAACACTGTTGGATTACTCATGAACGAGTCTTATGGAATTATGCTATGCTTACTTGAAAAACCCACTCATGTACAAGATATGGAATACCCATGTACTTCATGAAATTCCCCAAGTTATGATATTATGGATTGTGGTTGTAATATGTAATGAACATAATATTAAAAGCTATGCAAGTATATACATGTTGTATGAAATTCCTTTCCATGAAATAGATTGTTGAGAACCATGCTTAGTATGAAATCCCTTATTTGTGATATTGTGGATTATGGACTCTACTCTTATGATCAAGTCAGTCATGTGTGTTAGTTTCCTTCCATCTAGTCCTGGAGGTATTCATACCCAAAAAATATAGCTGTGTTCCTAGAGCAATGTCATGTTTTCACAATACTCTCAGTCAAGCCATGATCTATAGAAATCAATCAATCATGTGACTTAGGAAAACTCAGTAATCTCTATAGTTCAGTATTCTCTATAATCTCAATGCTCAGTAACCTCAGTAATCATACTAAATCTCAGTAACTTTAGTACTCTTAATCGGTCCTCAGAACTCATTATATTCTGTCCATCATCGGAATCCAGTAAACTCAATTTCAGCTCCTCTAAACAATACCACTATTTTCAGTTCAGCAAATCAGTTTAGTTAAGTTATTTAGTTCAACTCAGTTATTCAGTTCAATATCTTTCAGAAGGGAGTAGGATTCAACACCGAGCGAGCCTAGGGATGGGGGCTCACCCACTAGAATAGGACTGAGATCCTTAGAAGCAATCCCTAAGTTCTAAAACTACGTTACCAGCGTTGGTATGAGATGTCACCCTTTAGATAAGACTAACATACTCAGGGGTCACCCGTTAGCATATTTATATGTATAGGACTGATCCCAGGAGTCACCCACTGAATTAGGACTGACTCCAACCAGGGAAGAGATTGGATCCCAGTCAGCTTAACTTGGGGCATGTCCGTTAGATGAATACATCCCACAGTTTCAATTACTGATTCAGGACTGTCAGATACAGTGAACTTAGTTCAGTAGTACAGATTAAGTATTGTTAGAGACAATTAATCCTTATCATTATA
Source organism: Capsicum annuum (assembly GCF_002878395.1). NCBI lineage: Eukaryota > Viridiplantae > Streptophyta > Magnoliopsida > Solanales > Solanaceae > Capsicum > Capsicum annuum. Next base: position 7,878,797 of record NC_061116.1, read on the forward strand.
AATAGACTTCAAGATCACCCATTAGATAGACTAATCTCAACTATAGTTAAACAGTATCAGAATCATTAGATTTAAAGATCACCCGCTAGATAGGACTGATCTCAGACTAAGTCAAATCATCCTTATTATTAGTATGCTCATGATCACCCGCTAGATAGGACTGATCTCAGATTTTAGTTACTCCAAATAGAACAGAACTCAGTTAGTTCCATCAGAACTTAGACTGTCAGATATAGTCACTTAGTATCAGTTACATTAGTTAGGCTGATCATCATAGTTATATCAGTTTTTAAACTCATGTATCAGTCATATCAATTATCAGAATTCATGATATTAGTATTCAGCTTCAGGACTGTTAGACATAGTCAACCAGACCAGTTCTTCATAATTTGAACTCTCAAAAATAGTCATTCATCTATTCAGTATCTTAGTATCAGTACACTCATGTTGTTAGTATTCAGACTTAGTAGTTAGTATCTTCACGAGTTCAATTACAGTTATATATGCATGTATGTATTCTCACATTCATATTAGTCAGCATTGTTCATGCATATAACCCTTTGCATTTAGCCTACCTTAATCGTATACTTAGTACATTCAGACGTACTGACGCATTTGCGTTATGGTTCTTTCTCTTATGTTACACTATATTTTCAGAGGCATGAGCTTTAGATCAGCAGTAGCATTCCAGTGTTTAGAGTTTGCAATGAGTCCTTCTCATTCGAGGACGATATAATTATTGCTATATTTACTATTCAGTTGCTCGATGGAGTTAGTTGGAGACATGTTCCTTCAACTCCTTATTCAGTTCAGTTAGAGGCTTTTAGACTAGATGTCAGATAAGATATTCAGATCTCATTATTTTCAGTATTTATGACTTGTTTTGGTATTGTTATACCTTTTTCAGATATTTTGTTATCAGACATTTATTCAGTTCGAACCTTATGGCCTTTCATGTTCATGTTTCTGCATTTTATGTATATTATGCAGTATATATGTATAGATATCAGTTATGGGTTAGCTTGTGGTCCTTCGGGGTCATGAGCACCATGTAGCATTTCGGTTCAGAAAATTGGGGTGTTACAGTAAAGTACCAAAAACCTCCTAAGCAACTGAATTAAAATTGTAGGAATTTTTAGTGGATGACTTAGTTGACAGCTTGTCAACTAGTTGAAGGATTATCAACTAAGTCGTCAACCCATAGATGGACTTAGACCCTTGATATTTAAGGGTGATGACTAGGTTGACAGATTGTCGACTAGTTAACGGCTTGTCAGCGCAAGTCGTCACCTTGTTCCTAAATTTAACAATATTCTAGTCAAGGCTAATGATGAGGTTGATATCTTATAACTTGGGTTGACAATATTCTAGTCAAGGTTTAACAATACTCATTCCTACTGCACCCTTTCGATACAGGTCCTAGCTCGAGTTTGTCTCAACTTGCTTGACTTGGGAGATTGTTAGAGCTTAAAAGGTAGTAGTTGTACATTCATGCATTCGGAGTTCACCTCTATCTAACTATATTAGTTATGTATTTATTAGTGTTCACATATAAATATTTTCCTTTGTGGTTATTTTTTTGATGTATTTGACTCTGTGATTGTATTGGCAGTTCTTACACTATTGAAAATAGGTTTTTGGAGTTATGGCTGCATGTGTTAGTTTTATTCTTTTCACTTTTATTATATCTATGTGGTTTAGCTTCATTATATAAGCCTTACTTTAGGGGAATTTCTATATTTTCCTTACGTGTATCAGTTTACATGAGATGATTACTTGTCAAAGTTCGCTGTGACAAATGCCATCATTACCATTGTTTTTGGGTCCAGAAAAATTGGTATCAGTGCAGCCAGGTTCATTGGTCTCAAAGGTGTAAGAATAAGATATCTAATAGAGTCTTACGGATTGGTACGTAGATGCTAATATCTATCTTCAAGAGGCTATAGGACATCTTAGGAAACTTTCTTCATTTTGTTCTTTATCATATTAAATTCTTTCATACCATGTGTTCTGAGTTGTGTTTCACTCTTTTTGCACTGATGGTATCGATTATATTACATATAAGTTAAGAGATGCTATGAGAGATTGGTATCAATTTCTTTGAACCATCGTTCCTATATGTATAAGTTATAATCCAAGTGATTCTCATATGAATAAATGTTTCATGAAATTTTTACGAGTGTGTGAAATTCTTATGAGGTTAAAAATGTTCATAGAAATCATTTAGGGCCAAGTTGAGCTAAGATCCTTTGATTCGTCCAAAATTCAATATTTGATTCTACAAGATTCTACTTTAAACATGTATAAATTTTTAAATACATGGAATTTTTTATCCTAAGACCTACCAAATTGTAGATAATTGAATTAGCTTGCCAACGATACAATTTTGCCAAAATCCAGTTCCCGAGAAAATGTTATGGCTATTTTCGTGAGTAAGGCAGTAGCATCGCACGATTAGCATGCGACGCATGCCCTATAACATGCCCCCAATATCCAGGTTCTGTTTTTGTATTTGTAAGGGCAAAAGGGTCCTATCCATCACCTAAACTTGTCCATAACAGATAATTAAACCCTTAGGGAGCATTATTTTCCCCTTTAATCATAATTTTTCTCTAAGCCTTCCTTAAGAACAAACCCTAATCCCCATTCACGAAGTTCAAGACTTCATTACAATACCTTCAAGAATAACCAAGAATTTGGTTCCCTTATCCAAGAATCTAAGAGTTCAATCTTCAAATTTCAATAATTCTTCAAGATATATCAAGAATGAAGTTTGTTTAAAAATTTCATCATTCAAGCTCCAAGATTCAAGCTTTCTTCATCAAATCCAAACTATTAAGGTATGTGGAGTTTCAACAAGCACAATTCGTTCGTTCTTGTGCCCAAAAACTTTAATTTTGTTAAATATTACATGACTTACAAGTTGGGGTTTATGCCCAAATTATATTGTTTAGAGTTTATAAAGTTATAAGTGATTTAAGCCTTGAATTGCATGACTATTTTCATATATTTATGCAAGTAATGCGATTTTTCAGATTTTCCAAGTAAGTTTAAGATGATATTGTGATTCTTGATTTTATTATTTTGATATTGTTGAAGTATTTTCAAGAATAATGTTAAGCATGATGTTTTGTTGTGAATTTGTCATGAGTTTAAAGCATGAATTTTAAGCCCAAAGTTTAAGTATTGAAATCCTCAAGATCATGTTCTTAAAAGTTTTGATTTTTAAATCCATATCAAGAATGAGTTTGAGTTTTCAAGAAAACTATGGTCATAAGCTTTCCTCTAAAAAATTGCTTACCAAAATTTAAAGAAAGTTGATATTTTGATCCTAAGCTAAGATTGGAAACCACATTATTCATACAGTTTATGATTTAAAGCAAAGCGAAGCACAATTTTTTTTATTATAAACCCTTGTGTTGTTTTATGGTAGATATCCTAAAAGTTCAAAGCAACAAGTATGGAAGTAATATTTAGCACTGAGTTGGGTATGATTCCAAGGTGTCATGCCCCAAAACTATGTGCCACCGTAGGTTTATGATTTTTCCATAGTGGGTTAAGATAGTGATCACTTAAGTTAAGGTTCTATTCCAATGACAAGGGTAGAATAGCTCTCCCCGACGTGGGTAAAATGTTGGACTCCATGAAAAATGCTTGCATGGTTTATGTCAGTTAGAAGAAACTCCCAAGTCCCTAATTGTAAAAGTTTCAAAGCTTCCAAAGTCCCTAAAAGCCTTCAGATTAAGCATTTTCCCTACAACTAAAATAAGTGTATATTTGTAATGCTCCAAATCTGCTACCCGAAATGCTACACGATGCTCATGACCCCGAAGGACCACAAGCTTACCCATGACTGATGTTTTACCTGTATACTGCATAATATACTGTATAATGTGGAAACATGAATAAAAAGGCCATAAGTTTCAAAACTGTGACATAAAATTTGATAAAAAATATAACATCTGTGTAGGGTATGAAATACCCAAAACAACTGAAATAAATTATCTGAACATACTATAGTCTAGAAAGCCTCTAAAACATGAATATCTTAATAAGGAGTTGATGTGACATTTTCCTAACTAACTCCAACTAATAAATCAATTTATGAAATTATAAAGTAATGATCATGTCCTCAAAAGAAGAGGACTCACTTCAAACTCCGATTGCTGAGACTGGAATACTACTGATGCTATGGATCTCGTGTCTCTAAACTTATGGTATAAAACACCATAGTGAAAATGCGTCAGTATGATTGAATGTACTGGTATGCATGTGAAGTAGGCTAAATGCATGGGGTTCATATGCATGAATAATAATAATAACAGACTAACTATCATGAGGGTAAAAATATATGCATGAGACATAATAGCTGACATTGATACCGTGATAACATGATTACTGAATCTGAATACTAATAATATGAGTGACTATAGCTGACAGTCCTAATTTTTGATGAAACTATCTGATTTCCATACTAAGCTAAGTTGACTGTATCAGACAGTCCTAAAATCCGAAGAACTATCTGAGTTCTTGACTGATACTGATACTGAAACTATTGGAAGTAGTTATCTAATCGATATGCCTCAAATATGCTATAATAGCTGAGTTGGGATCCAATTTGTGCCCTGATTAGAAGGGTGTCAATGCCGTGCCACTGGTAAGGACAATATATGAGTGACCCTTAACTAGAAAGTTACTATAATGAGAATGGTGGGAACCCTTGAATAGCAGGTTAAGCCACCTCATCTATCCTCAATTAGCAGGTATGATGTCTTCACCTATGCTGGCTACGTAGTTCTGGAATGCAGGGATTGCTTCTAAGAATCTCACCCTCTATTGGTAGGTGAGTTCCCATCCTTGGGTCCACTCGGTGCTAATTTCTACTCCAATCTGAATAGACATTGAACATGGATTACTGAACTGAATTGGACTGACTTAACTGAGTTTTTTTGACTAATGGAATATTATTGAGATTTATGAGTTTTACTGAGTTTTCCTGAGTCACATGACTAACTGAATTCTAATAAACATAGCTTGACTGAGGATATTGCAAAAACATGATGCTGGCTCTATGCACATAACTAATTTGTCGGGTACAAGTACCCCTAGGACTCGATGAAAAGAAACTGACAAAGCATGGCTTACTTGAACACATGACCAACAACATAATCCATAATTCATTTATTGAAGCATTTCATCAAACAAGTGATATGCATAAACTTGTAGATAAATGGAGATTTCATAATATCATACTAGTTGGGCACTTTTCCTTCACATAGACATTTAATCAAACACATGGTAGGCATAGTATATGCAGATAACATTATACAACAAATAAACATCATGATTCATCTCTAATTTCACCATTCAGGGGTTTAATCATGGATTCACATGAAGCTACACCTATAATAATATATTCCACTTAAGATTTATCACTAAAACATGGAATAAAATTTAATTAGTCATTATAAACATGAACAAAAGCAAACCCAACATGGAATTCATATAGATTCATATACTTGAACTTTGAAAAAGAGATTTTTGGGATTCATGGACGAAAGGAGTCCATGAATGAACACTATGCATTCTTGGTAGTGAGTTTTTTGAAGTTCTTGAACTTGAAGAATTTGAATCTCTTAGTTTCTTAAAGAAGATTTGGATTTTATTCTTGGGATTAATCTTAAAGAGAAACCCTAATTTTTGATGTTGTAGTTGAATAATGAATTTTAGAGCCCTGGGTCGGATATTACTATGTATATAAAACGGGTGGTGAAAGACCAAAAAGCTCTTTTTTAAGAATGAATTAAATTAACTGAATGAGATATGCGACGGTGGGTGTGACGGTTCATCGCTGGGTTGATGGTCCATCGGTCCTGACCATCGCACCTGGGTAGAATAGGGGTTCACTGGTTCCCTTACGTGACCTGAGCGACGGTTCGTCGATAGTCCAACGGTCCATCGGCCTATGGCGTCGCTTCTAGGAAGAAAGTGGTCTCACTACCTCCCTACAACGACATAGGCGATGGTCTGTCGCTAGTATGATAGTCCATCGGTCTCCACCATTGCACCTGGCCGGTTCTGACTGCCTTTTGTATTTTGACCATAACTTGCTCTTTTGATATTGAATGTTGATGAAATTGGAATCGGTGGAAAGCTTATTCGATTTCTCACATGAGAAAAAGTGAAAATCTTAAAAATACCACGTGTACAAAATGAATTCATATTTCTAAGTAAGTTTCTAACTTTCTTGAGATGATTTCAAGCTAGGTAGAATAATGAGGTATTGTAATATTAAAGCTTTTAGCACTACATTTCAAAAGTCTTATAAATAGAATGATAGAAAATTTTAGAAACCAAGTGTAAAGGCTCACAGACTTCCTCAGACATTGCTTTACTTAAGCCTTAGTCATAGCTTACAATTTTCAGTTCTTAGAAGATAAAGGTGAGACCTTTTCACTTAGCTTACATGATTTACAAATAGAACAGATGTAAAAATCTTAAAACTAAGTGTTATGACTCATGATATTCATGCAACCTATTTTAATACTCATGATATATGATTTCTCAGCTTTTAGTTACTCAATCCAGTGTGAGTCATTTTCACATAGAATGCATTATTTACAAAATATATGTACTTATTTATATATACAGTTACATTTTTACTTATGCATTCACCCCCATATACTCAGTACATCCTCAAAATACTGATCCACAGACATGTCTATGTGCTACATTGTCTCATAATGTAGGTACAAGTCATAGCACACATATTATAATCAAACAGGTTGCAGCTTCCAGTCAGCAGGTGATGAGTCCTTTTAATTCAAGGGCTCGAGTCAGTCAGAGTTTGTGTAGCATTTTATTTTCTTCATTCAGTCATGTTGATTTAGGATAGCTGAGGGTCATGTACCGATTACCTAAAGTCAATGCTAGTAGAGGCTTCATAGACAGTCAGTACAGTTAGTGTATTTGATTTCAGTTTTGTTTGTAAAAGTAGAGTTATAAGCATTTTCCTACAGATGTATTAATCATATTTAACTAAAGATATGTGTTCCGCCTATTTTGTACAGATTTATGTATCTTATTTAGTTGCTCATAAGTTATGCTAGTATAAGGGTTAGCTTGGGATTACTTGTAGTCCTAAACACCATGTGACGTCTTAGGATAGATTTTTGGAGTATTACAAACTTAGTATCAGAGCACAAGGTTTAAGTGTCCTAGGGTGTCTATGAAGCCATGTCAATTAGAGTCTTGTGGAAAGGTACGAAGATGTTTATATTTTTCTTCGAGAGGTTACAAAGCATTTAATAAACGTTTCCTTTGTTTTCTACTCTAGATCATGCTGTAAAGTTGTCCTATAAAATTCTCTTATCCATTTGTGTGGTACCCAAAAATTCCTCATCTATGTATTATTCTTGAGATAACATAATTAGCAAGTTCCAATTTCCTCCCCAGATAATGCTCTCAGAATTTCTAGCAGAAGTTTCAAAAGTTACACAAAGGGACTTGAGAGGAGCTCTCTAGTGTGTCATGAGTCCCTTAAGTTGAAAGTTATGTCCTCATTTTTATGAGTCATTCAGTTAAGACAAAGTAAGATATGTATTCAGATTCCTAATTAGCCTTTCAATATGGATAGTACTCATTAGAGGAACTAGTATGAGTATAGATTGCTGAATAGAGTTTGTGTTCATGAGATATTGAAACCTAGAGTGATGTGATTCACAAGTAATTGAACCTTCTTATAATTGAAAGTGTGGGTATAGAAGAGTAATGGAAATAAGAGTGAGCATGACGATTCATAGAAAGTATAGAGATAAATTTATGCAAGCAATATATCTTGCATTATGTTGATATGTCCTTGTGTATTAGTTTAGTAGAAGGTAGAGAAGGATGTATTAGTTAAGGTGAATTGTTGTTTGCTTGATGTATGAAAAGAGTTGTTGATAGTATTTGTTGTGTTAGAAAAGTATAGGTTATTAATGAAAGTACTTGGTGGTTTAGTATTGTCAATTTAGGCTTCCCTTGCTGTTGCAAAAAGGAGTTTAGTTGAAACTTATAGGACTATGAAAGAAGTTTATGTGTATAGATGGGTGAATAGTAGTGATGCGTAGAAGTTTAGGTGTATAGATGGGTGAATAGTAGTGATGTGTAGAGAGATGATGTGTTAATGGATTATAATAAGATAGGCCATATAATATTGATCAATTATTGTTCTTATGAGGTTTTGGCGAACTAGTGTTTCTTGATGTTTTATTTTATAGTTTCCAAGTGAGAATTGTGTGTGAGGTTGGGTTATAAATCATGTTTAGCACTAGACATTAAGTTTGAACAGTGGATGGTCATCAAGGTGGATGTGAAGATTGCTTGGTTAGTGATGCTAGTTATATGGAGGTGAACCAATAGCCTTGAAAATAGTGAATGCAAGAATGTAAGTTTATTGATTTGAGATTAAGTATGATGATGTAGGTATGAGGTAGTGGTGTGCCCAAGGTAATATGAGGTTGCATTATTTTTTAAGTTTATTATGTATTATATGTGGTTAGTAGTACCCTTGAGTTTTAAGTGGAAGAAGTATAGTTGTCTAGTACACGGTATTCTGGATAGCCAAGTTAAGGAGTTATGGATAGATGGTGTTGAGTCTTTTAAGTATGATTTTGATTCTTATGATTTGGGAAAAATATATGTATAGAGGTATGATTTTGCTAGCCTATGATTATGTGTTTAGTGAGGAAGGTATGTTTTTTTTTTTCTAATTAAGAGAGTGTAAGTCTATGATGATGATTGTCAAAGATAGAGGAAGTTAAGGATGGTATATGGGAGGGGTCCAAAACTTAGAAAATTTCAGCTAAGTGATGGGACTTAGTTTATTCCAAAGCCTTAGAACTTTGAGGATTTTATTTACAACCTTCCCAACCTTCGATAGTTAATTTTTAAGTTGATTCATAATCGGGGGAGTCAATTGTACATCTTAGGCGAGTTTCAGGTTTTTTAAATCCCGTTTAGGGAATATTTTGATGACCAAACCAGTAGCTACGCGTGATTAGAGTGTGTTGCACGATCCAGTCTACCCCTATGAGCATGCGATACAGCATGTGACGCACGCTCCATTCCGGCGGTCCATAGCATGTGACACACACTCCACAACACATTTCCTTATTTTTCCAGCTCCTATTTTGATTATTTAAGGGCCAATGCTTATATGCTTCATGCGTATTCAATTTCATTCTCAACTTTTAGTAAGTAAGTAACGACTTCCCTTTATGATTCGAGTCATCCCTCAGAAATTTATTGAATCTAGTCTTATGTTGAATTGCTTATGATAAGTATGAACTCATGTTTCAGAGTATGACCAGTTTTTTTGAAGTCATGATACTAGTGAATTCACATTATATCATTTATGTCCTCAGTTTAGATATCTTTAATGAATCCATACCTTTGACATTCTATTCCTTAGGCCTCAGTTAAGTGTTAGAGTTATATATAGTAGTCTTTCATGTTCAGGTCCTTATATGTTAGCCCTTCAGTAACCTCTTCCTATGTCCAAATAGTGGCGATGATAATGGATAACAATGGTTTAGATAAGAGGGAGTTGATGGCCCTCATTAAGAAAGATCAATTATGCTTTTCTATCTAAGGCTGAAGTGTGAAGTAAGATTGAGGCCAAGTCTTTTGTACCTATCATAGTTAGTTTAGAATTCTGGGTATGTCTTCTTAAGAATAGTGCAAGAAAATTATTGTTGATAGAGGTTTAGAGAATATGTGAAATATGGCTTTATATGTATTTGACTTGAAGTTATATGTGGGTATAAAGATAGGTTTGAATATCATGTTGGGATGTAAGTGGAGGAATGCAATATATGCTAGTGAATCCATAGTAAGAGTTCAGAGTTAGTCATTGAATTGGTAAAGCACGTTATGCTTAGGGTGTGAGCTCTAGAAAGACAGAAGATTGAAGCATGTGGCTTAGACTAGTATTGTGGTGTGGCATATTGTACCTTGTGATCTTGAGTTAGGCTTGATCATGATGAGAAGACTTAGATCCATTTTACATTAGTAGAAGGAATTATGAATGGCCATGTGAGAATTAGGAGTTGAATTAATAAACATGGTATTTAAGGGGAATAGTATAGTTGAAGGAATAACTGAGAAGAGTTGCTAATTTTAAAGGTAAGGAATTGCATTGCCTAAGACCTAGTAATTCTATCCTAGCATATGATTTATAGGCCTACGTTCCAAGCTATAGAGTTGTATCAATGTTTCAATTCTTTATTCAGATGTCTTGTCCAGATCATGCCAAAGATTTTCTGCTTCCTAATGTTACTAGAACTTCTTGAAAGAGTGTTGAAGAGATACTCTAGTTAAGTATAAGTTTCCAGTTTAATTTTGTCAGTATAGCCATCAATTTAGTTTAATAGTAAGGCAGACAAGTTCATGTTGTTTTACACCTTTTCATCCAGTCCCACTATCCAAAGTCTCATGCATATGACCATTCCAAGAGATAATCTATTTCATCCACGTAAATTTTGAATTCAGCTCAGTTTATGCATCGGTTTCAGATATTAAGTCATGATTCAGTTCGTAAGTATCCTATGTATTATCTCAGAATTTTCCTAGAACTTCAACCAAATCAATATCATTCGGGGACGAACGATCACGGGGGGTGGTTGTAATACCCCGAGTTTTTATGTCATAAACCTATCAACTTTTTCTTGCAAATTTAGATCCAGCCTAAAGTAATGGTTACTCATAAGTTGACACTCTCATTTCTATCTCAACCATATTGCTATTTTTCATGAGAATTCATGCACTCACAAATCAGTTCAATAGCTCATTATGTTTAAGATTCATTGATTCAGTTTATTTCAATTGTGCATGATAACTTATAGCCTCAGTTTCCTCAGCGTTTTTATCTTTATTAGTCTTTAAAACCCCGCATCTTTGGGATAGTCTTTAAACCATCGTTCCTACATGTATAAGTTATAATCCAAGTGATTCTCATGTGAATATATGTTTCATGATGTTTTTATTAGTGTGTGAAATGCTCACGATGTTAAAAATGTTCATAGAAATCATTTAGAGCTAAGTTGAGCAAAGATCCTTTGATTCGTCCAATATTCAACATTCTCTTCTACAAGGGTTTACTTTAAACATGTATAACTTTTTATATACATGGAATTTTTCATCTCAAGACCTACCAAATTGTAGATAATTGAATTAACTCTCCAACGATACAATTTCGTCAAAATCCGGTTCCTGAGAAAAAAGTTATGATCATTTTCGTGAGTGAGGCAGTAGCATCGGACGATTAACTTGTGACGCATGCCCTATCACACGCCCCCAATTTTCAGGTTTTGTTTTCGCATTTTTAAGGGAAAAAGGGTCCTTTCCATCTCCTAGTATATATATGGATTTACTAAATCAATTCATTAATTATGATGAGATTTATTCCCCAAAATATTATTTAAATGAATAATGTACAAAAATATAAAGAATTAAAACAAATAATATCTGAAAAACGTAAAGAATTAAAATAAGATTAGAAAGACTACAGTATAATATAATTGTCGGAGTTAGTAAAAACTCAATAAATGCACAAAAAGAAGAAATATCAAATTTAGAATCAACAATAGATAGTCTAGAATACATATACCAACATGATCTATTAACAACTAAATAAAAAATGAACAAAGAAGAATTTATAATAGATGAAAAAATCTATGAGAACCATGAAGGATTAAAAATAAAAATAGTATTTTCTAATCTAGGGAGAAGGTATAAGAAAATAGATGAACATTTATATTTAATGTTACAGAAAGAAGAATTAAAATTAGAAGATAAATTGACAGCTATGGTGAGAATCGAAAAAGAAAATGAAGAAATAGATAGAAAAAAGGAAATAGAAAAAATAAAACAACAAACTACAGAAGAAAAACGAAAACTAGAATAGACTAAAAATAGTAGGATTGCTGAATTAAAAAAAGAACTAAAAATGCTAAAGGATCTGTATGAAAAAAGACAGAAAGAAAAAGATAAAGAACAAAAATTATTAAATGAGATAAATCAATTTAAAGAAAAATTAGAAATAAACAATAAAGAACTAGAAACCAAGGAATTAGAAATTAATACAATAAATGTTGTAGAAACAGATAATTATGATTCGGAATATAGTGAGACATATACAGAAATCTTAACAAATACAAAAAATTTAGAAATCAATGAAAAACTAGAAGTATTTAATGAAGAAAACTTAGAAAATATAAACAAGGAAATAAACACTCTTGATAAAAAAGAAGATGAAAATATAAAAAATATAATACCCAGAACATCAGAAATAAGAAAACCTACATATTATAAGAATAAGCTTAAAAGATATAATCTAAAGAATGAATATGACAAATGGACACCAAAACAAATAGTTAATAAAAATTATAACTTTTTAGACTTAGATTGTGTAATAAATACAGAAAAAATAATACAATTATGGATAGGATATATGACAAAACAATTATTAGATAATAATATAAATATAACGGATGCACCAAAATATATAGAAAGAACACTAATAGGAACAATGACATTATGGTTTTTAAATATAACTGAAAATAGTAAAAGAGTATTAAGAACTGAAAAACTTACAGAAGGAACATCATCAACAACTACAACTAAATTAACACCTATAGAATTATTAAAAAAATATGAAACAGCTATAAAATACGAATTTAGTAGTATGACAACAACAGAAGAAGAACAAAATGAAGAGAAAAATACAAATAGGAATCTAATGTTAAAAGTAACAATCTGTAATATGTGCTATGTAGATGAATATACTTGCGCATTTAAAGAATATTATTATAAAGGAGCATATAATACAGAAGAAAGTAAAGAAATAAGAAAATTATATTTTAGTAAATTACCTGAACCATTTAGTTCAAAAATAATAAAAAGTTGGGACAAAGCAAAACTAGTAGATACTCTAGGAGCAAGAATAAAATTTTTACAACAATGGTATAGAAACCTATGTGAAAAATATAGAGAAGAAATAAAAATCGAAAAAACATTAATAAAAAATTTAGCATGTTGCAAAGATAAAATAGTACCTCAATTTGGATGCGGAGAAAGATATTATAAGAAAAAAAAAAGGGTATAAGAAATATAAGAAATACAAGAAATCAAAATATAAGTATAAGAAACCAAGAAAAAGATATTATACGCCTATGATAGATACAGGAGCAGAAGCTAATTTATGTAGATATAATTGTTTACCAGAAAGTAAATGGAATAAATAAAAAACACCAATAATAGTTAAAGGATTTAATAACAAGGGAAACTTAATTACTTATAAAGCTAAGAATGTAAAAACACAAGTATGGGATAAAATATTAACAATAGAAGAAATCTATAATTATGAGCTAACATCAAAAGATATACTTTTAGAAATGCCGTTTTTAGATAAATTATACCCACATATAATAACTAGAACAGATTGGTGGTTTACAACACCATGTAAACAGAAAGTAAGAGAAAAAAGAGTTGCTAATAAAATAAGAAAGAAAATTGATTGGATAGAAGGAAGTGAAAAAATTACACAAAAAATTAGAAAATATAAAAAATACTGAAGATACAATAAAACTGGTCGTATTTTAAATAAATAAAAAGGAAATAAGTATATTTTCAATAAATAAGATAGAAATAATTAGGAAAAAATTAGAACAATTATATAGTGAAGATACATTAAAAGGATGGGAAAAACATAGAACCACTATAAAAATTGAATTAATAGATAAAAATAGCATAATAACCCAGAAACCGTTAACATATAATTTTGACGATCTAAAAGAATTTAAAATGCATATAGAAGAATTATTAGAAAAACAATATATACAAAAAAGTGATAGTAAACATAATAGCCCAGCATTTATAGTAAATAAGCATAGTGAACAAAAAAGAGGAAAAAAGTAGGATGGTTATTGATTATAGAAATTTAAATGCAAAAACAATGACTTATAATTACCCAATACCAAACAAGATATTAAAAATAAGGCAAATACAAGGATATAATTATTTTAGTAAATTTGATTGTAAATCAGGATTTTACCATTTAAAGTTAGAAGATGAATCTAAGGAATTAACTGCATTTACGGTACCACAAGGATTTTATGAATGAAATGTGCTACCGTTCGGATATAAAAATGCACCAGGTAGATATCAACATTTTATGGATAATTATTTTAAACAATTACCTAATTGTATAGTATACATAGATGATATACTATTATATACAGAAACTAAAGAAGAACATTTAAAATTATTAGAACAATTTACAGATATAATAAAAAAAATTAGGAATAAGTTTAAGTGAGAAGAAAGCAGAAATTATGAAACATCAAATAGAATTTTTAGGAATACGAATAGATAAAAGTGGAGTCAAAATGCAACAACATATAGTCCAAAAAATAATAAATTCAGAAGAAGAATTAGATACAAAAAAGAAATTACAATCATTTTTAGGATTAGTAATCCAAGTAAGAGAATATATTCCAAAATTAGCAGAAAACTTAAAACCATTACAGAAAAAAATAAAAAAGGATGTAGAATATAGATATAATGGAGAAGACAAAAAACAGGTACAGAAAATAAAATTACTTTGTAAAGAGTTACCAAAATTACAATTTTCAGATGAAAATAAAAAATTTACATATATAGTAGAAGCTGATGCAAGTGAATATAGTTATGGAGGAGTACTCAAATATAGGTATGAAGAAGAAAAATTAGAACATCATTGTAGATATTATTTAGGAACGTTTAACGAAACAGAAATAAAATGGGAAATAAATAGAAAAGAATTATGTTCTTTATATAAATGTTTAATAGCATTTGAACCATATATCGTGTATAACAAGTTTATTGTTAGAACAGATAATACACAGGTACGATGGTGGCTAACAAGAAAAATACAAAACTCAGTTACGATAAAGAAAATTCGGAGACTAGTAAATATATTAAATTTTACATTTACAATTGAAGTAATCAATACTAACAAAAATATCATTGTAGATTGCTTATCAAGACAAAGCTACTCAAACTGATTTACCAATGGAAGAGGCTGATGCCAAAGATACCCAGACTGACTTATTACTCCAAATGTTTTAAAAAATAAAGTTATTACAAGAACGAATTATTACACTAACTACTGAAGTGCCAAATGTAAAAGTGCAAGTCGAGCACTATAAAAAACAAGATACTGTACAGGAAGAGCACATTAAAAATCTAGACCTAGAAGGTGATGATGAGAAATACCTTAAAACTCAAATTACTGTCGAAACTTCAATTACAACTGCAGGCACATCTAAAGAGAAAAATATAGTCACTCAAAATAGACCTGAAATACCAAAGAAAAAGAATTATAAGCTCAACCAAATATTTTCAAAACCATATACACCAAATATACAAAATGTAGAAGCATTTGCACCTCCCCAGATACATACCTATTCTGAATCACTTAACCAAGAAAAACAAACATACAATCATTCTTCTCGTAAATACATTGACAACATACACACCTTACAAACCTCATTAAATACCAAACCTATTCAAAGTGAAGAGCTAGCCGCACAACAAAAAGGATATATTACCCAGAAATGCCAAAATTACAATAAACTTATTGCCTTACCAGGTACAAGCCCAAATTTTATTAAATCATGTTACTATTATGGACTATTATCTACGGTTTACACAACCGATGGAGAAGAGTTAGCAGGAATCCCTGAAATTCACAAAGAATTTATGACTTACAAGAGAATTACCAACGGACAATTATTCTATGTTCAATTTTATTCCGCACCAGCAGAAATATTATTTGACGAAATTAAACAAACTATTAATGTGGTCAAAATGGGTATGACCAGAGATTATATTATTCCGGAAGAAATATGTGAACAGACCGAGATACCAAAAATGCAGATACCAGCATTTTACCGCAACAAAAGAGTTATTGGAATAAGCAATATATTATCAGAATTACTTAATAATTATTCAAATAAAAAGAAAGTTTGGATATATAATTCAAGGAATCAAGCATTGATTTATTCAACTTGCAAAGAAGTTACAGACCATGACATGGAAGAACTTAGAAAATGGGGATTAACACTCCTCAGACCAGAAGAACAACCATTAACAAGATCTATTAGTAAGGGAATTATTTCAGAAGAAGCTATGGATCAATTTTGTGAAAAAGTTGACCAAAATTACAAAGAATACATATGCAGCAGATGTAGTGGAAAGTGCAACTTTATTCCAGATGTGATGCTACAATGACAAAAAATAGAGAAGATAACCAAAGCAGATACGGAAGAAAGAGATAAAAACAAAAGACATGTGAATAAAATAGCATAACTTTACTTTACGTAAAGTTTATTATATAAAGTTTGTAAAGTTTTTAGATAGAATAGGCTTTTTTGACTTTTCAAGCCAAAAACATTTATAAATTTTTGTCTTATAGTTAGATATTAAAGTCTTTGTAAAGACTTTCATGTAAAATATGTCAGAACTTTAATTAGGTTAGGTAGAAAAAGACTTTTCAAGTCATTAGATTTTTTAGAAACATGTCAAATTATGTAAAGTTCTCATTATAAATAGAAGGCATCAAAGGCATGAGAAGGACAAGCCTTCATGCGCTGAACCAAAAAATTCTCTCTTGTCTACAACAAATATTTTGCTTATTTATTTAAAAATAGGTATATTTCAATGGAAAAATCTATGGAGGAACAAAACTTAGGATTATCAAGCTTACCAGAACAGGTATATTTATTCAGTATTATGAATAACTAAATTCATAATTCCTAACAATCATGATATGATAAGATAAGTTCATGTTAGTTACTTTATAGTAGAATTATTCGAAGAATAGCATGTTAAGAAGTTTATTAGCAAAGTGGAAACGGAGAAAAATCCTTAAGAATTATGCCATCCTAAAGGTGAAACCAATAAGGCAAGAAGCCGTGGTGGGGAGTAGCCAGAGTTGAGGCGCTGTTTAAGGGAAAAGTATCAGGATTACCATGCTAATAGTGACCAACGAACATGTTCTTTAAGAATAATCTAGTATATAGTAATATAATATGATCATATTTTGTTATGTGTATGATTGAAGGAAATATTTTGAAAATAGCAATTTTATGAAAAATGAATACTTATTTATCTGACGAAATGGTAGATAAATTTAAAATACTTATTTTATATGCAATTAAGCATATAGAAGTAGTAGATATAAGAAAAATCATATTAGAAAAAACATTTGGTAAATATTATGTGACTAGAATAAATTACATACCACATATACCTAATTACAATTATAAACACATATATACCAAACCTACATGTCAACCATGATAAATTACGTATATTTAGAATTTTGGAAAAAAGGTATGAGAAACATACAATTAGTAGAAAAACAAATAAAAATAAATTTAGACAAATACATGGAAACTAAAGATGTAAAATATATAGAATTCCTTAATGAAAATATGCAAGAATTACTTAGACTAAAATAAACAACTGAAAAATATTATGAAAAAGTATTTAATCAAGCCTAAATGACAGATGATATTAAAATACTTGTTTTATCTATACTTAGAGATATACAAATTATAGACATAAAGAAAATAATATGGGAAAAATTACAAGATTATGAAGATGAGGAATTATTAAACAGTATAGAAAACTTATGCATATATTATGAACATTAGTATTATTTAGATTCAGGTGGATATTATACAGACTAAAAATGTCAGGATATATTAAGAAAATTAGAGCAAACCAAGAAGACCTACATAAATAAATTAATTATAGAAAACAAATTAGAGAAATTATGGAAAATCTAATAGAAAAATTAAAATGGATAGACGAAACCTTAAAAAATATAGAAAAAAACAAAGATAAAAGTTTAGATAGTTTAAAAAATTCATTAAAAAGAGAACAAGAAGAAATAATTAGTAGCATAAATAACCTCAAACAAGATATTAAATATAGTACAAATAGAATAGATTATTATACATTTACTTTAGAATAAAATGATAAACTATGAATATCTAAAATATTGGAAACAAGAAATAGAAGAAATAAGATTAACAGAAAACCTTATAAAACAAATTTAATTGAATACTTTAAAACAAAAGATATAGAATATTTAGAATATCTTAAAAATATTATAGAAGACTTACAAAAACTAAGAGAAAAAGCTAAAGAATATTATAGCAAAGCATTTAATCAACTACCATTTAATCACCCCCCAAAATATGAATATCAGTAAAATTGAACATATTAAGAAAATATATGAAAATAAAAAATACAAGAACGAAGAAAAACAGTTAATGAATATTACTACAAAGCATTTAACAATTACATAAATTAATGGATACATCTTACGAAAAGAATAAATCATTAAAATAAATTGAAACCTAACTACATAGTTTATACCAAGAATACAAAAGATTACATAGTACTAACGAGGATCCTAGAACACTAGATAATTTAATTACGATAATATCTAATTTAGAATATGAATTAATAAAACATCTTAAGTCAAGAAGATAAAAATGAAAAATATTTCAACCGATAATATTCATAAAATACATTATATAAAAGTAAATAGTTATTACCTAATAACTATTTACTTTCTAGTAAAGTTACCGCGCCTAATCCTTACCGTGCCTAATCCTCACCCCCCTACAAATGCGTCCATAATAGATAATTAAAGCCTTAGGGAGCATTATTTGCCCCTTTAACCATAATTTCTCTCTAAGCCTCCCTCAAGAACAAACCCTAATCCTCATTCACGAAGTTCAAGACTTCATTACAATACCTTCAAGAATAACACAGAATTTGATTCCCTTATCCAAGATTCTAAGAGTTCAATCTTCCAAGTTCAACAATTCTTCAAGCGATATCAAGAATAAAGTTTCTTTCAAAATTTCATCATTCAAACTCAAAGATTCAAGCTTTCTTCATCAAATCCAAACTATTAAGGTATGTGGGGTTTCGACAAGAACAATTCGTTCGTTCATGTGCCCAAAAACATAAATTTTGTTAAATATTACGTGACTTGCAAGTTGGGGTTTATTCCCAAATTATCTTGTTTAGAGTTTATAAAGTTATAAGTGATTTAAGCCTTGAATTGCATGACTATTTTCATATATTTATGCAAGTAATGCGATTTTCCAGATTTTCCAAGTAAGTTTAAGAATGATATTGTGATTCTTGATTTTATTATTTTGATACTGTTGAAGTATTTTCAAGGATCATATTTAGAAAGAAGTTTTGTTGTGAATTTGTCATGAGTTTAAAGCATGAATTTTAAGCCCAAATATTAAGTATTGAAATCCTCAAGATAATGTTCTTAAAAGTTTTGATTGATAAATCCATATTAAGAATGAGTTTGAGTTTTCAAGAAGACTATGCTCTTAAGCTTTCCTCCAACAAATTTCTTACCAAGATTTAAAGAAAGTTGATATTTTGTTCCTAATCTAAGATAGGAATCCACATAATTCATTCAGTTTATTATTTAAAGCAAAGAGAAGAACATTGATTTTTATTATAAACCCTTGTATTTTTTTAAGATGGATTTTCTAAAAGTTATGAGCAACAAGTTTGGGAGTAGTATTTAGCACCGAGTTGGGTATGATTCAAAGGTCTCATGCCCCAGAACTACGTGCCACCATAGGTTTATGATTTGCCCATAGTGGGCTAAGATAGTGACCACTTAAGTTAATGTTCTATTTTGATGGCAAGGGTAGAACAACTCTCCCCAATGTGGGCAAGATGCTGGATTCCATGAAGAATGCTCAAATGACTTATGTCTGTTAGAAGAAACTCCCAAGTCCCTAAGTCCAAAAGTTTCAAAGCTTCCAAAGTCCCTAAAAACTTTCAGATAAAGTATTTTCCCTACAACTAATATAAGTGTATACTAAAGCTTTTAGCACTACATTTCAAAAATCTTACAAATAGAATGACACAACAGTTTTAGAAACTAACTGTAAAGGCTCACAGACTTCCTCAGATATTGCTTTACTTAAGCCTTTGTCATGGACTTACAGTATTCAGTTCTTAGAAGATAAAGGTGAGCCCTTTTCACTTACCTTACATGATTTACAAATAGAACAGAAGTACAACTTCTAGAACTTAGTGTTATGACTCATGATATTTATACAACATGATTTACTACTCATGATATATGATTTCTCATCTTTCAGTTACTCAAGCCAGTGTGAGTTATTTTCATTTACCATGCATTATTTACAACATATATGTACTTATTTATATATACAGTTACAGTTTTACTTATGCATTCACACCCATATACTCAGTACATCTTCAAAGTACCGATCTACATATATGTCTATGTGCTACATTGTCTCATAATGTAGGTACAATTCATAGCACACGTAATATAATCAAACAGGTTGTAGCTTTCAGTTAGCAGGTGATGAGTCCTTTTGATTCAAGGGCTCGAGTCAGTTAGAGTTTGTGTAGTATTTTGTTTTCTTCATTCAGTCATGTTGATTTGGGATAGCTGGGGGTTATGTCCCGGTTACCTAAAATCAATTCTAGTCGAGGCTTCATAGACAGTCAGTAGAGTTAGTGTATTTGATTTTAGTTTTTGGATATTCCAAATATAGCTTTTCAGACTCTATATGGTCATTATGAGTTCTTGGTCATGTCCTTTGGGTTGACCAATGTCCCTGGCACGTTCATGGAGTTGATGAACCTGGTATTTCAACCACATCTTGACACTTTTGTTATTGTATTTATAGATGATATCTTGGTTTATTCTAAGAGTGAGATTCAGCATAATGAGCATTTGCAGATTGTACTTTAGAGATTAAGGGATGAGAAGTTGTATGTGAAGTTCTCTAAGTGTGAGTTTCGGTTTGAGTCTGTTTCTTTCTTAGTTCATGAGGTAACTAAGAAAGGTATTATTGTTGATCTAGCCAAGGACGCAGTGTTTCGTGATTAGGCTAGACCTACTTAAATTTAGAATTACAACTAAAATCTTTTGACAATTCACTACAATTTTTCTTTCCCAAAATTGGAATATTTTTCTCTACTCAAAACTTAAAATTGGTTGAAATATACTCGAATTGTGCAAGGGTTTATGCTTTTGAGTTTTAGGATTTAGCTCCACGACTTTATGATTATGCCCTTAGAAAATTTTCACTTCATCACGATCCCTCTTGGTTGACCGTGTTCGCAAATTAGGCAATTGTGGTGCTCCCGTCATGATCGCTGAGTCTTGAGTTTGCATCGGACCACGATCGCGACCTAACTGGTCCTGATTTTTAGTTTGTGCAAGAACTTTAGTCTTTTGCTTTCCTCTGCATCTCATCTTCACTTAATTTCATCGGATTATCTATAAATATAAAAAAACATGGGATTTAAGGCACTTAACTCAAGAATTTACCTCATTTATACTATTATTTCATCATAGCATGCACAAATTTGGATATAGATGAGTGGCAAGCTTGCCACTCATCATTAGTCAAAATAAATATTAGTTAATAAAAGACACAAGTTTTTAATTATAAAAAACACAATATTTTACCTCAAACATATCGATTCAGTTCTGTTTTTGCCTATTAACCAAAGAATTACTTCTAGTATCCTTTGTAATTATCATTAGCAGTATACATAACATCTCTATTTCTATCCATAAAAAAAATAGTTCTTGTACAAAAGTATTGCTTCTCTTTATATCATCTAAAGTACTCAATCGTGAATTCCACATTGTTATCCTCTTTCTTCTTTTCTTAATGGAGTGGCCTGAATCCATAGAAAGTTAAAACTCGCTATAGCCCATATTTAATTTGTTCGGCATATCACCTCATGATAAATCCGATATTATTGCACAAATAGATAAGTGGAGTTTTGAAGAGAAACAACTTTTTGAAAATGCTTGTTCTTGGTAAAATAATCAGGGTTCTCAAACTTTCTTTAAAATTTTTTCTTCAAAACTCCCTCATAAGCCAATACAGTAAATAAAAAGTTGCTTCATAACTTTTTTCAAAAGCGTTGAAATGGTGAATCCCCTACAGAACAATGATATTGTTATTGTTGTTGATGATGATAGTCACGATTAGTAGCATCACCAAGTGCAACAGGAAGATAATAGTCATCCACGTAACCATTGAGGAACTCCAGGGATTGAAATAGAACATCAGTAATAAAATGTAATTCCCCATATGTTTCTAAGCTAGGAGATGAACCATTTTTTCTACGTATGAAACCTCCTATCCTATGAGAAGCATTTTAGTACATAACTTACAATGAATATCCTAGCAATAGGATAGCTTATGATGCATTAAGCATGTTCATATGAGTCACTTAAGGTAATACAAGCTAAGAGTTTTTGAATCCATAAAGTTTTAGTGTTCGATTTTGTAAGGGTCATCTTTGAACAAGTATAATTTGATATTTTTTCTGATTTAGACCCACCAAATTGTAGAGAATTGAATTAGCTTTCCAATGATACCAATTTTTCCTTAATCCAATACCCAAGCAAAAAGTTATGCCCTTTTTTGTGAGAGATAGTAAGGATAGGCGATTGGTTAGCCGCCGCCCAACCCAGACATAGGCGATTGGTTAGGCGCCACCCAACCTAGGTTAGACAATCACTTGGGCACCACCTAAGTTAGTTCCAGGTGCCAAAAACACTCCGCTTTGAGTTATTTTAAGGGTAATTAAGTCTTTTAACACTCCTTACACGTCCCTAAACTTAACCCTATGAAATATATAACTTCTAAACACATTACAACCCTATTAACATCTCAAAGCTGATCGTCCAAGAGGACCATAGGATTAAACAACTAGGGTTGCACAATCAATCTTGAAGATCAAATTTAAGGAAATTCCTCCACCAATCATCAAGAACCTCTCTTCCAAGGTATGCGTAGTGTTCATCTATGGATTCAATTCGTTCATAGAGCTCAAGAATCATGCTTTTAAATGTTGTTTTGTAAACTTTTTGTGGTGATATGAATATGTAAATGTTGATGATGGATGTTTAAGTTTCAAGATGATATCTAAGGATGTTTTCATGAAATATATGTGGTTGTTGGTTGAAAATCATGAGCTTTGGGTGGTTTAATATAATGCAAGTATAAAATCCACCTATGCCTTAAATAATGCATGCAAGGTGTTTGATAAAATTCCTAGGATGCTAGAAATTCCTATTTACATGATTCCAGACATGCTTGACCATAGCATTAAGGTTGTCAGTATTCAGTTATCAGTGTTTCAGTACCCCAGTTTATAGAATAGCTCAGAGTCATGTCGTACGCTTGGTCTCGCATTCAAAAATAATACAGACTTCATGAATCCATGCTCAGATACCTTATTCTACTCAGTTAGTCCTTATCTCCGATGCATAAAACTCAAAAATCTCAGCTTAGCTATTAAGACTAAGTACAGTTTAGCTTTGCAGATCCAGTATTCAGCTATCAGTTATTCAGTTAATCAGATAAGTTAGTGTATTTATGCACTCGTGTTCAGCTC
>NC_061116.1:7902437-7903334 GCF_002878395.1 Capsicum annuum
TGCACTCGTGTTCAGCTCAGTTCATGTATCATGTCTCAGTTTCAGATACTAGTTATTCAGTCATGACTCAGTTCCTAGGTGTTTTGAACATGGCATTAATTTACCTCAGTAGCTCATCCAAGTCAGTATTCTTTGAGGGACATAGTGTCCCAAGGAGGAGATACACCATACCCCTAAACTTTCATGACATAAACATGCTGCTCTCTTTTCTTTTGATGAATCCAGTTTGGAGAAGGGGTACTCATAAGATAACCCTCAAGCTCCAACTTCAATCGTATGCCATGTTTTTCAGATTTAGTTTAGATCATAATATTCGGTATATATACCACGTCCCAGATTTAGTTATGTTCTCATGTTTCCGATCATGCATATGGAGTAATTAATCTCAAACTTATCGGTATTATCAGTTCAAGATAACAGTTTTCCTTAAACTTACTCGTTCTCATTTTCATATTTCAGTACCAAACTTGGTATTTAGTTCCATACTCAGTTTTCAGTTCAAACTTGATACCTTTACCATTGCATGTTCATGAGTAAGTTTAGTCATGAATTCACGCATCAGATATGCGTGATTCAACCTTTCAGTTGTGCATCAGATATGCATTCTCATTTTGAGAAAACTTAATTTATTAGAATCCTCAGTCTTATATTCATGAATCAGCTTCCCATGCATCAGATATGAATGTTCAGTATGTTGTGCTCAGCTTTTAGTCATGCCAGTCATGAACCCATGTTTCAGTAGTATATGTCTTGTACGTACTTCATATTATCATCTCGCCCGCTTTAGTTAATTTCCATTCGAGGACGAATGTTCCCACAGGGGAGATATTGTAATTCCCCGTATGTTTCTAAGCTAGGAGATGAACCATTTTTCCTACGTATGAAACCTCCTATCCT
>NC_061116.1:7903434-7954935 GCF_002878395.1 Capsicum annuum
ATACAGGCTAAGAGTTTTTGAATCCATCAAGTTTTAGTGTTCGATTTGGCAAGGGTCATATTTGAACAAGTATAATTTGATGTTAATGTGGTATTTTGGCTGATTTAGACCCACCAAATTGTATATAATCAAATTATCTTTCCAACGATACCAATTTCGCCTTAATCCAATACCTGAGCGAAAAGTTATGCCCTTTTTTGTGAGAGACAGTAAGGATAGACGATTGGTCAGGCACCGCCCAACCTAGGTTAGGCAATCACTTGGGCACCGTCTAAGTCAGTTCCAGGTGCCAAAACACTCCGTATTGAGTTATTTTAAGGGTAATTAAGTATTTTAACACTCCTTACACATCCCTAAACTTAACCCTACGAAATATATAGCTTCTAAACACATTACAACCCTATTAACATCTCAAAGCTCATCATCCAAGAGCACCATAAGAGAAAAACAACTAGGGTTTCACAATCAAGCTTAAAGATCAAATTTCAAGGAAATTCCTCCATCAATCATCAAGAACCTCCCTTCCAAGGTATGCGTAGTGTTCATCTATGGATTCAATTCGTTCATAGAGCTCAAGAATTATGCTTTTAAATGTTGTTTTGTAAAATTTTTGTAGTGATATGAATATGTACATGTTGATGATGGATGTTTCAGTTTCAAGATGATATATAAGGATGTTTTCATGAAATATATGTGGTTGTTGGTTGAAAATCATGAACTTTGGGTGGTTTATTATAATGCAAGTATAAAATCCACCTATGCCTTAAATAATGCATGCTAGGTGTTTGATAAAATGCCTAGGATGCTAGAAATTCCTATTTACATGATTCCATGATATTCACATGACAACTCTATGTTAGCTATAAACTTCAATATGAATTTCCATGTTAATTAAGTATTCTTATGGTAGTGGCATGAAGCATGTACGATGATGAATATATGAATTATTTATGCGAATTATATCCCTGCTTTTCCTACCATATTTGAGATGTTGAATAAATACGTGAAGTTTAATATCCCCAAATCATTACCATATGAACTAAATGTTACATGTTGCTGTTCCCTTATGTTGAATGGTTTCCATGCCCTTGCTATGAATAGTATATGTTGTTAGAATGCCCATAATATTAGAATATGAGATTTATGACTTGATTATAAGCATTCCTATTAATGATAGATATTATGATGACCATGTACTTCATAAAATCCCCCACTTATGTATTATGGATTGTTATTGATGGTCGTGTACTCAAGAAATTCAAGTTGTGTCAGTTTCCTTCCATCGAGTCCTGGGGGTACTTGTACCCGAAAAATATAGCTGTGTGCCTGGAGCCATGTCATGTTTTCATGATACTCTCAGTCAAGCCATGATCTATAGAATTCAGTCAGTCATGTGACTTAGGAAAACTCAGAAATCTCAGTAATCTCAGTAACCTCAGCAACCTCAGTATTCACAATCAATCTCAGTAACTTCAATACTCTCAACCAGTCCTCAGAACTCAGTACATTCCATCAGTCATTGGAATCAAGTAAACTTAGTTTAGCTCTGCTAAACAATTCCACTAGTATCAGTCCAGTTAATCAATATCAGTTCAGCTAATTAGTTCAGTTTAGTTATTCAGTTTAGCTTAGTTATTCAGTTTAGTATCCTTCAGATGGGAGAAGTTAGTACTGAGTGAACCCAAGGATGGGAACTCACCCGCCAGTTTAGGGTGTGATTCTTAGTAGTCATCCTTGTGTTCCAGAACTACGTAGCCAGTGTAGGTTGAGACATCTCAACCCGTCAGACTAGGGTTGATGAGCTGGATTAACCCATTAGATTAGGGTTCCCACCATTCTTATTTGAGTACCTGCCAGTATAGGGTTCTCACAGTTGTCCTTACTAGTGGCGCGGTATTAACACCCCTCTAGTCAGGGCAGAGATTGGACCCTTGCTTAGTTATTATAGAATATTTGGGGCATGTCGGTTAGATAACTACTTCCCACAGTTTCAGTTATAGATTTTAGGACTGTCAGCTATAGCTACCCAGTCTCAGTAAAAAACTCAGATAGTTCTTTAGATTTTAGTATATCAGGACTGTCAGATACAGTCAACTCAGAAATAGAATTGAACTCAGATAGTTTTCTTCAAATTTATAGACTGTCAGATACAATCACTTATGCTATCAATCACAAAAGTTATCAAAACTCATACAATCAGTACTCAGCTTCAGGACTGTCAGATACAATCAATCAGACCAGTTCTTCATAATTTAAACTGTCAAAAACAATCATTCCTTTATCAGTAATATAGTATCAGTCTCCCAGTATTCAGTAATACAGTATCAGATCCATCACTTATTAGTGATTTACATATCAATATCAATAAACTCCGTCTTTCAGAATCTCATTATCAGTACACTCATGTTATCAGTATTCATACTTAGTAGTCAGTATCTCCATGAGTTCAGTTACAGTTATGTATGAAAGTATGTACTCTCACGTCCATATCAGTCAGTATTTTTCATACATATAACCCTTTGCATTTAGTATACCTCATTCGTATACTCAGTACATTCAGATGTACTGATGCATTTATGCTATGATGCTTTGTCTTATGTTACACCATAGGTTCAGAGGCATGAGCTCCAAATTAGCAGTAGATTCCAGGATCAGCAGTCAGAGTTAGACATGGTTCCTCATCCTTCGAAGATATGATGATTTCATTTTTATTTTAGTTTTTCAGTTTATTTCAGTAGTTGGAGTTAGTTGGGGGCATGTACCATTAACTCCTTATTCAGTTCAGTTAGCTATACACTTCAATATGAATTTCCATGCTAATTATGTATTCTTATGGTAGTGGCAGGAAGCATGTATGATGATGAAGATATGAATTATGTATGCGAATTATATCCATGATTTTCCTATCATGTTTGAGATGTTGAATAAATACATGAAGTTTAATATCCCCATATCATTACCATATGAACTAAATGTTACATGTTGCTGTTCCCTTATGCTTGAATGGTTTCCATGCCCTTGCTATGAATAGTATATGTTGTCAGAATGCCCATGATATTAGAATATGAGATTTATGACTTGATTATAAGCATTCCTATTAATGATAGATATTATGATAACCATGTACTTCATGAAATCCCCCACTTATGTATTATGGATTGTTATTGATGGTTGTGTACTCAAGAAATTCAAGTTGTGTCAGTTTTCTTCCATCGAGTCCTGCGGGTACTTGTACCCGAAAAATATAGTTTTGTGCCTAGATCCATGTCATGTTTTCACGATACTCTCAGTCAAGCCATGATCTATAGAATTCAATCAGTCATGTGACTCAAAAAAACTCAGAAATCTCAGTAATCTCAGTAGTCCAGTAATCTCAGTAATCTCAGTGCTCAGTAACCTCAGCAACCTCAGTATTCATAGTCAATCTTGTAACTTCAGTACTCTCAATGAGTCCTCAGAACTTAGTACATTCCATCAGTCATTGGAATCTAGTAAACTTAGTTTAGATCTGCTAAACAATACCACTAGTATCAGTCTAGTTAATCAGTATCAGTTCAGCTAATCATTTCAGCTTAGTTATTCAGTTCAATGTCCTTTAGATAGGAGTAGAAGTTAGCACTGAGTGAACTAAAGGATGGGAACTCACCCGCCAGTTTAGGGTGTTATTCTTAGTAGTCATCCTTGTGTTCTAGAACTACGTAGCCAACGTAGGTTGAGACATCTTAACCCGTTAGACTAGAGTTGATAAGGTTGCTTAACCTGTCAGTTTAAGGTTCCCACTGTTCTCATTTGAGTACCTACCAGTATAGGGTTCTCACAGCTGTCCTTACCAGTGACGCGGTATTGACACCCCTCCAATTGGGGCAGAGATTGGACCCCAGCTTAGCTATTATAGCATATTTGGGGTATGTCAGTTAGATAACTACTTTCTACAATTTTAGTTACAGATTTCAAGACTGTCAGCTATAGCTACCTAGTCTCAGTAAAGAACTCAAATAGTTCTTCAGATTTCAGTATATCAGGATTGTCAAATACAGTCAACTCAGAAATAGAATTGAACTCAGATAGTTTCCTTTAGATTTATGGAATGTTAGATATAGTCACTTATGCTATCAATCACAAAAGTTATTAGAACTCATGCTATCAGTACTCAGCTTTAGGACTGTCAGATATAGTCAATCAAACCAGTTCTTCATAATTCGAACTGTAAGAACAATTATTCCTTTATCAGTAATATAGTATTAGTCTCCCAGTATTCATTAATACAATATCAGATCTATCACTTATCAGTGATTTGCATATCAATATTAGTAAACTCAGTCTTTCAGAATCTCATTATCAGTATACTTATGTTGTCAGTATTCAAACTCAGTAGTCATTATCTCCATGAGTTCAGTTACAGTTATGTATGCATGTATGTACTCTCACGTCCCTATCATTTAGTATTTTTCATGCATATAACCCTTTGCATTTAGCGTACCTCATTTGTATACTCAGTACATTCAGAAGTATTGATGTATTTACACTATGGTGCTTTGTCTTATGTTACACCATAGGTTCAGAGGCATGAGCTCCAAATCAGCAGTAGATTCCAGGATCAGCAGTCAGAGTTAGACATGAGTCCTCATCCTTCAAGGACATGATGATTTCATTTTTATTTTAGTTTTTCAGTTATTTCAGTAGTTGGAGTTAGTTGGGGGCATGTCCCATCAAATCCTTATTTTGTTCAGTTAGAGGCTTTCAGACTAGATGTTAGATTAGATATTAAGACTTCAGTATTTATGTTTCTTTTTGGTATTGTTATACCATATTTTTCAGATATGTATCAGTATTGAACCTTATGGCCTTACAGTTCATGTTTTCGCATATTTTATGAGGTATTATGCAGTTTATAGGTACAGATATCAGTCATGGGTTAGCTTGTGGTCCCTCGGGGTCATGAGTACCGTGTAGCATTCCAGTTCAGCGAATCGAGGCATTACATTAATTTTAGCTCTTTTTTCAATTTTTTATAAAATTCATGATTAGTTTATATATGGACCTTTTTTTAACAGTTATGTTTATGTTTAATTATAATATTTTGCATCTAGTTCTCCACATGTTAGATTTTATTTTATGAGTTTCAACTCGGTGCTGCTTCATGCATGACAAACTTTTGGTATACATGACTTCTTTTATTACTCTTTTTTTTAAATCTCCTTGTGTGTAAATTCACCTCCTTACTTTTTATGATTTAATGTTTCGTTACCCCTTATTTATATTATAAAGATTTATTTTTCATTATTAATTATCCATAATAAATTATCCACGCAATTGGGATGCTCCCCTCAGGATCGTTGAGCCCTGAGTTAGCATCGGATCGCTGTCGCGACCCTCAGGCCGTGATCGTATTACCTGAGGGTCGATCGTTGGTCCTAATTTTTAGTTTTTGAAAGGACTTTAGTATTTTGCTTTCCTCTTCAGCACTTCTTCACTTATTTTCATCCTATTACCTAGAAACATACAAACTATGGGATTTAATGCACTTCAATATAGAATCAGCCTAATATATACAATCACTTCATCGTAGTATGCACGAATTTTGATATAGATGAGTGGCAGGTTTGCCACTCATCATTAGTCAAAATAAATTTTAGTTAATGAAAGACCCAAGTTTTCAATTATAAAAAACACAATGTTTTACCTCGAACATATCGATTCAGAATTGTTATTGCCTGGTAACATCAGAATTACTTCTTCTATCCCTTGTAATTACCACTAGCAGTGTATATAATATCTCCATTTTGATCTAAAAAATAGTTCTTATAAAAAAGTATTGCTTGAGTGGCTTGAATTCCTAGAAATTTCAAACTCGCTAGACCCCACATTTAATTTGTTTGGCATATCACCTCACAATAATTCTGAGATTACCGTACAAATAGATAAGTGGAGTCTTGAAGAAAGAAAACTTTTTGAAAAAGCTTTTTCTCGGTACCTGAGGGTCTATCTCTAGTCTTGATTTTTAGTTTGCGCAAGCACTTTAGTCTTTTGCTTTCCTCTTCACCTCATCTTCACTCTTTTTCATCCGATTACCTATAAACATACAAACCATGGATTTAATGAAATTCAATTTAGTATTTGCCTCATGTATACAATTACCTCATCAAAGTATGCACGAATTTGGATATAGATGAGTGGCAAGTTTGCCACTCATCATTAGTTGAAATAAATTTTAGTTAATGAAAGAACCAACTTTTCAATTATAAGAAACACAATATTTTACCTCGAACATATCGATTCAATTTTGTTTTTTGCTAGCAACAACAGATTACTTCTTCTATCCTTGTAATTACCATTAGCAAATATCTCCAATTTCTAGCCAAAAAAAAACAGTCATTATACAAAAGTATTTCTTCGCTTTCAATCATCCAAAGTACTCACTCGTGAATTCTACATTGTTAGCCTCTTTATTCATTTATGAATGGAGTTTTTTGAATTCTTAGAAAGTTCAAACTCGTAAGAGCCCAAATTTAATATGTTCAGTGTATCACGTCACGAAAATTTTGAGATTACTACACAAAATAGATAAGTAGAGTGTTGAAGAGAAATAACTCTTTGAAAATGAATTTTCTAGGTAAAATAATCAGGGTTCTCAAACTTTTTTTCAATTCATTGCTTCAAAAATCCGTCATAAGTCAATGCAGGAAATAAGAAGTTACTACTAGCTTTTTTCAAAAATATTGAAATGGAGAATCCCCCACACAAAAATGATATTGTTTTTGTTGCTGATGATGATGGTCATGATCAACAACATCACCAAGTGCAACAGGAAGATAACAGTCGTCCACGTTACCATCAGGGAATTCAATGGACTGAAATCGAATATCAGTAATTAAATTTAGACCTTTTTTTTATAAAATTCATGATTAGTTTTTATATAGAATAGTTTTTAACCATTATTTTTATGTTTAATAATAAATTTTTGTATAGATTTTCTTCTTGTTAGATTTAATTTTATGAGTTTCAACTCGGTGTTGCTTTATGTATGTCAAACTTTTGATTTACATGAATTCTTTTATTACTCTTTCTTTTTATTTTTTTAAAAAATCTCTCCGTGTATGAATTCACCTCTTCGCTTTTTATGATTTAATGTTTCTGTACTCCTCATTTATACTGTATCGATACACTTCATCGTTATTAAAATATCCACACAATTGTGGTGCTCCCATCACGATCGTTGAGGCTTGAGCTGACATCGGATCAAAATCATGACCTTGAGACTGCAATTGTGGTACCTGAGGGTCGATCTTTGGTCTTTATTTTTAGTTTGTGCAAGCACTTTAGACATGCATGAATTTGCCTCATATGTACAATCAAGAATTTGCCTCATATGTACAATCACTTCATCATAGTGTGCACGAATTTGGATATAGATGTGTGGCAAGTTTGCAACTCATCATTAGTTGAAATAAATATTAGTTAATAAAAGACCCAAGTTTTCAATTATAAAAAACACAATATTTTACCTCGAACATATCGATTCAGTTTTGTTATTGCCTAGTAACAACAAAATTACTTCTGGAATCCTTTATAATTACCATTAGTAATATACATAATATCTCTATTTCTATCCATAATAAATAGTGCATATACAAAAGTATTTCTTTGCTTTATATCATCGAAAGTACTCACTCGCGAATTCCACAAAGTTATCCTCTTTCTTCTTTATTAATGGAGTGACCTGAATCCCTAGAAAGTTAAAACTCTCAAGATCCTACATTTAATTTGTTCGTCGTAACACCTCACGATAAATCTGAGATTACCAAGTGCAACAGGAATATAACTGTTGTCAACGTAACCATCGGGGAACTCCATGGACTGAAATAGAACATCAGTAATTAAATTTAGCTCTTTGTTAAAATTCTTATAAAATTCATGATTAGTTTATATATGGATCTTTTTATAACCATTATTTTTATGTTCAATTATAAAATTTTGTTTGTAGTTTTATACATGTTAGATTTGATTTTATGAGTTTCAACTCACTGTTGCTTCATGCAAGACAAACTTTGTATTTACATGACTTCTTTCATTATTTTTTTTTTAGATCTCCTCATGTATGGATTCACCTCCTCACTTTTTATGATTTAGTTTTCCTTTACTCCTCATTTATATTGTAACGATTCATTTTGCCATTATTAATTATCCATAATAAATTATCCACGCAATTGGGATGCTCCCCTCAGGATCATTAAGGCTTGAGTTGGCATAGGATTGCGGTCGCGACCCTTAGGCCACGATCGTGGTACCAAAGGGTCAATCCGTGGTCTTGATTTTTAGTTTGTGCAAGAACTTTAGTCTTTGTCTTAACTATTCAGCTCCTCTTGACTCCTTTTTCATCCAATTTCCTAGAAATAAACAAACCATGGGATTTAATGCACTTCAATATAGAATTATCCTAATATATGCAATCACATCATTGTAGTGTGTACAAATTTTGATATAGATGAGTGGCAAGTTTGCCACTCATCATTAGTCGAAATAAATTTTAGTTAATGAAAGACTCAAGTTTTAAATTATAAAAAACACAATGTTTTACCTCAAAAATATCGATTCTGTTTTGTTAATGCCTGGTAAAATCACAATTACTTCTTCTATCACTTGTAATTACCATTATCAATATACATAATATCTACATTTCTATCAAAAAAACAATGCTTATACAAAAGTATTGGTTTGCTTTAAATCATCCAAAGTACTCAGTCGTGAATTCCACATTGTTAGCCTCGTTCTTGTTTTCTTAATTGAGTGGTTTCAATTCCAAGAAAGTTCAAACTCACAAGAGACCACATTTAACTTTTTTGGCGTATCACCTCATAATAATTTTGAGATTACTGCACAAATAGATAAGTGGAGTTTGGAAGAGAAACAACTTTTTGAAAAAGCTTTTTCACGGTAAAATAATTATTGTTCTCATATTTTCTTTAAGTTTGTTTCTTCAAAGCTCCCTCATAAGTTAATGCAATGCAGAAAATAAAAGTTACTACGTAGCTTTTATCAAAAGCGTTGAAATAGGGAATCTCCCACATAACAATGATATTATTGTTGTTGTTGATCATGATGATCATGATCAGCAGCTTCAACAGGTGCAACAGGAATATAACAGTCGTCCACGTTACCATGGGGTAACTCCATGGACCTAAAATGAATATCACTAATTAAATTTAGCTCTTTTTTCTTTTTTTCCTAAAATTCGTGATTAGTTTACATACGTACTTCTTTAACTGTTATTTATATGATTAATTAGAAATTTTTGTATGTAGTTTACTGTATAGTAGATTTGACTTTATGAGTTTCAACTCGGTGTTTCTTCATGCATTACAAACTTTTGATTTACATGCATTCTTTTATTAATCTTTTTTTTTAAATCTCCTTGTGTATGAATTCACCTCCTCACTTTTTTTGATTTAATGTTTCTTTACTCCTCATTTGTATTGTAAAGATCCATTTTGTCATTATTAAATTACCCATAATATATTATCCACACAATTGTGGTTCTTCCTTCGGGATCGATGAGGCTTGAGTTGGCATCAGTTGCGATCACAACCCTCCGGTTGCAATCGCGGTACCTGAAGATCTATCTCTGGTCCTGATTTTTAGTTTTTGCAAGCAGTTTAGTATTTCTCTTCCCTCTTTAGCTCATATTCACTCCTTTTCATAAGATTACCTAGAAAAATACAAACCATGGGATTTAATGAAATTTAATAAAGTATTTGCCTCATTTATACAATCACTTCATCATAGTGTGCATGAACTAGGATATAGATGAGTGGAAAGTTTGTAACTCATCATTAGTCAAAATAAATTTTAGTTAATGAGTGAACCAAGTTTTCAATTATAAAAAACACAACATTTTACCTCAATCATATTGATGCATTTTTTTTTTGCTGGTAATAATAGATTATTTCTTCTATCCCTGTAATTATCTATAATGCCCCAAATCTGGTACCCGAAATGCTACATGGTGTCCATGAGCCCGAACGACCACAAACTAACCCATGAATGATATCTATACCTGAGCACTGAATAATAATAATTATATCATAAATGCAGAAACATTAATTGAAAGGCCATAAGGTTCAATACTAATAGATAACTGAAAATATGGTATAACAATACCAAAACAACTGAAGTAACTGTTTGACATGCTATAGTCTAAAAGCCTCTAAACTATCTGAACAAGGAGTTGATGGGACATGTCCCCAACTAACTCCAACTATTGAAATAAACTAAAAATTTAAATAGTAATGTAATCATTATGTCCTCGAAGGATGAGGACACACATCTGACTCTGACTGCTGAACCAGGATGCTACTGATGCTCTGTAGCTCGTGCTTCTAAATCTATGGTATAAGACACCATAGCACAAATGTTTCAGTACTTTGAAAGTACTGGTATACATGTGAGGTAGGCTAAATACATGGGGTTCATATACATGAACAATAATAACTGACTGACTAACATGAACGTGAGAATACATGCACAACTACATAACTGTAACTAAGATCGTTATTCAATTGAATACTAGGTTCTGACTGCTGAGTCTACTGATAACATGGACTCACTGACACCTGAGTTTACGAATACTAGGATACTAAATAACTGAGTTTACTAATCCTGATATCTGAGTCACTGATAAGTGAGGAATTGATATTGTATTGCTGAATACGAAAGGACTGAAACTATATTACTAATACATGAATAATTATTTTTGACAGTTCTGACTATAAAGAACTGGTCTAGTTGACTGTATCTGACAGTCCTAATGATGAATACTAATAACATGAGTTCTAATAACTGATAGAACTGATAATCATGAGTGACTATATCTGTCAACCCTAAATCTGATGGAACTAACTGAGTTCCGTACTGAGCTAAGTTGACTATATCTGATTGTCCTGAATCTGATGGAACTATCTGAGTTCTTTTACTAAGACTGAGACTGAAACTAAGACCGTGGGAGGTAATCATCTAACCGTCATGCCCTAAAACTGAATTGGTGGGGTCCAACCTATAACCCCAGCAGGAAGGGTGTTAATACCGTGCCACATTTAAAGACCTACTGTGAGTATACCCTCGCTGATAGGGGGCTCTTTCATCAACCCCTCTTAGTAGGTAACCCAAATGAGATGTATATATATATCCTTGAATGCGTAGGGTGCATCTCAACCTATGTTGGCTACATAGTTCTGGAACACAAGGATTACTTTTAAGTTTCACTCCCTCCTTTGAGTTACAGGTGAGTCCCCATCCTTGGGTTCACTCGTTGATGAATCCTACTCTCAACTGAATAGACACTGAATTGATTAACTAAACAAAATTAATACTAATGGTATTGATTAGCAGAGCTAAACTGAGTTTACTAAGTTTCGTTGACCGATGGAATGTACTGAGTTATGAGGTCTGACTGAGAGTACTGAAGTTACTGAGATTGATTAGGAATAATAAGTTTACTGAGATTACTGAGTACTGAGATCACTGAACTACTGAGATTACTCAGATTTTTGGGTTTTCCTGAGTCACATGACTGATTGAGTTCTAGGATCATGGCGTGACTGAGAGTATAATGAAAACATGACATGGCTCTAGGCACACAACTAATTTTTGGGTACAAATACCCCCAGGACTCGATAGAAGGAAACTGAAAAAGCATGATTTACTCAAACACATGACTAATATCATAATCCATAATACATTTATTGAAGCATTTTATCAAACATGTGATAGGCATAAACTTGTACATACATAGGGATTTCATGATATCATGATAGTTAGGCACTTTTCCTTCATCTAGGTATTTAATCAAACATATTGTAGGCATAGTAAATGTAAACATCATTGTACAACGATTAAACATCATGGTTCAATTCTAATTTCATCATTCAAGGGTTTAATTATAGGTTTACATGAACCTACACATATACTAATCAAATCCACATGAAATTTATCATCAAACGTGGATAAAAATTCAATTAGTCATTATCAACATGAACACTAGCAACAAAATCATGAAATTTATAAAGAAAATCCAAAATCTTGAATTTAGAAAAGAGTTTCCCCGACTTCACAGATGAAAGAAGTCCATGAATGAACACTATGCATACCTGGATTGAGTTTTCATAAGATCTTAGGAAGAAAACTTGAATTCTTGGCTTGGAATTAAGAACCTAAGGTTTTTTTTCTTGGGGATTGATCCTTGAAAGAAACCCTAATGTTTGTTATTGTAAAATAATGAATTAATGAGCTAAGGTCAGGTATAACTGGGTATATAAAATGACTTAAAAAATTAATTGAATGGGTGTGCGACGGTGGGGGTGACGGGCCATTGTATGCCCGACGGTCTATCCCATCGACCATGACCAGAAACTGAAATCTCTGCCTAGCCTATGACGGTATGGTCGATGGTCCGTTGCTATTTCGATGGTTCGTCGGACTTGACTTTTGAATTTGGCTAGAAAATGAGCTTACTGTCTCATCACGACAGCTTGGGTGCGACGGTCCATAGGCCTTCACCGTCAAACCTGGTAGTTTTGGCTGCTTCTGTACTTTGGTCATAACTTCCTCATTCGATACCGGATTTTGATGAAAATTAT
This sequence comes from Capsicum annuum, assembly GCF_002878395.1. Lineage (NCBI taxonomy): Eukaryota > Viridiplantae > Streptophyta > Magnoliopsida > Solanales > Solanaceae > Capsicum > Capsicum annuum. The sequence continues at coordinate 7,916,067 of NC_061116.1, forward strand.
ATCGTTGGAAAGCAAATTTAATTTTCCATTGAACATAAGTGAAAATATTAGAAATTCCACATATATAAAAGTGGATTCATCTTTCAAAGAAAGCTTCTAACATTCTTGGGGAAATATTTCAAGCTAGGAAAAGTACGGGTATTACACTATTTTCCATTTGAGAACATTCATCCTTGAATGAGACTGAGTGAGAGGGGAGAAGATGAACTGATGTATCTACTGAACATGAATAACTATAACATGATCTCATGACTGACATGACTGAAGAGCTAAATATAACATACGGAACGTGCACGTCTGATGCATGACTGATAAGCTGAATTCATGCATATATGATGCATGGATAATTGACTCATGAATACATGATCGAATGTTCTGATGAACTAGATTTCTCGCAGTGAGAATGCATGTCTGATGCATAATTATATGACTAAATTGATAGATGAATGCATGACTGAATAAGCAAGGGTACTTAGTACAAAGTTTGTCATGGGGATCTGAGCATAAACTGAATACCAAGTTTGAAATCGTAATTTGAATAGGGAACTGAGTAAATTTAAGATAAGATATTACATACACTGAAAAAGTATTGATGACCCCATGATTATGCTAGAAGTATGCATGAATAGGAACATGAGAACATGACTGATGCTGAAACATGATACATAGACAGAAATTTGTGAATTAAACTGAGCCCCTACATGCATGTCTCATGACTGAAATTTGAAATTGAGGGTCAACTTATGAGTATCCTACCCCAAACTGGATTCATTACGTGAAAAAAGAATGGGACGCTTATGTTATAAAGGTTCGGGGGATCATAGCATATCTCCCCCTTGGGACACTAGGTCCCTCTAGGAATACTATCTTGGCTGAGCTACTGAGGGAAACTTAGGCGATGTGCAAGGCACCTAGGAACTGAATTATGACTATTTATCTGAGATCTGAAACTTGAGGCGTAATACATGAACTGAGATGAGTTTGATCCTATCTGATTGGTTCATCTTAGAATGGTTACATCTGTTCATGTGATTTTGACTAGGGCGCATTGCTGGGGACATGGAAATCAAACTGTAGAAATTTGTCTGTTTAAGACAGTTGAGTAAGAAAATCATAACCTGATTGAGATTTGGTAAGATGAGTTGAGGCCTATGAACATCATCTTAGATAAAGTAACTAAGCTTCATGCATTTTAACTGAGACTACTGAAAGATTTATGAGGAGATGAGCATGAATACATAAATATACTAACTGATCTGATTAAATGAATAGCTGATAGCTGAATACTGGGAATGTGAGATTGGTCTGTAATTAGTACGAATAACTGGACTAAGGCTGTAAAATATTATGAATAGGAGGTAATGATTGACTAAATAACATGAGGTAACTTAGCATGAATGAGCAAAACTGTATCACCTCAAGAATGCAAGGCTAGGAGTCTAACATGATTTGGAAACATTCTGTAGACTGAGGTGCTAAATATTACTGACTAAGTAACTGATAACAATAGCATTGGTCAAGAAAGTTTAAGACTAAGTAACTGATAACAATAGCATTGGTCAAGAAAGTTTAAAACTGAACTGAGTTTCTGATCTGATTACTAAAATGAAGTTGGCATTATAACTAAAACTGTAGTAGAGACTGTTACTAAGTTTGTAATTGGGGCTCATATAGGAACTGGATGTTGATTTATGATAATTGAGGTTTATGCTGATATGAAAGTACTGAGATTGGATACTGATAACTACTCGGGGAAAGATTGGCATAGGCAAGGATCCAATGCTCAAATAAATACTATATCAACCTCAACAATTGACTAAGTCCTGAGGAACGGAATACCAATATTATGGATTTATCAAGAGATTTAAACTGAGGGTATTCATGAAGTAATCTGAGCTTGACTGATCACTAGGTGTAGAGCATGAGTCATGTGGACTAAACATATGGTAAAACATGTCATGAGTGCTTGAGTCATGAGCTGCATGACTTAAGTCTAAAATTTCTGTGTTCATGAAATCTGAATCGTATACTGAGGGTGTTGGAACTCCTCATGCTAGGAATTCAACACAAACATGATCCTATGGGAAGTGAGTGAAATATGTGTAGGTAAGATGATAACTGTGGTACAAAAAATTTTATGTTGGGTTGCCTTAGTGATTAGCTACACATACTAGAAATATAACTAGGATCTGAAGGCTTGACTTTCTGACCCCAAAGTTTAATTGTTATGAAAGGTTTCAAAATAAAAGAAACCCATGAATCTGAAGAAGCGTGAACATGGGCATTGCCCACTAGTAGTGCAGGAATTGGCACCTTGCTAATTCGGGCTATTGAACTGAATTGAGGAGAGGAGATAATTCTAATAACCTAACTGGGAGTAGTCTCTGACCTTGTGACCTAAATCACCACCTATGAAACACACACCACTCCCAGCTTTGTACACACCCTTATAGTGCTTACCACACTCTACGCAAAACGGATGAGTAAAAATCCTACTCTCACTACTCTGGGCCTTGGATTCTGATGCCCTATTCCTATAGTTATTTTTGAACTTTGGTACTGAGGCACTAGATAAAGAGTAAAATGGGGCTGAACATTTCTGGCACAACTGAGAACGGTTACCACCATGCCACCCTGATTAAGCAAAACTATAACTACCTGTTCTAGCTCTCTTATTCTCTCTCTTTCTTTTTAAGCTTCTACTTCTCTATCTACTAGGAATAGATCATAAGCCTAGATATGTCCATTTCTCTAAGCAACATCACTATCCTACACTCCTTAACCACTCTACCTAATACCCCTAACACAAACTTACTCATTCTGGATCTACTATCTGCTACTACATGGGGAACGTACCTATCTAACTAAATAAATTTAAGGAAGTATTCTTTTATGATCATCGTATAGAACTATAACACTTTAGCCTTCTTCTGCTCTATGGGAAAGAACCTATCTAAGAAAATTGTAGCGAACTCTTCCCACTCTATGGGATCGGTATCTGTACCCTTTTCTATCTTCCACTATTTATACCATGCATGGACTATATCTTGTTGATGATAGGTGGCTAACTCTACTCTCTCACTGGATGTCACTCCCATGATGTCTATGACTTTCTAAACCTGATCGACGAACTCCTGCAGATCCTTTTTGGACTTAGAACCGGTGAATAGCGGAGGATTCATTCGGGTGAAGTCCCAAATCCTGACTGGAGCATAATTTGCCACTGGGTTGGATGAAACAGTAGTTGGCCATTTATTTCATGCTGTGATTGAATTGGCTAGAGTAGTAAATGCAGTCCTAAATTCTACATAAAAGACATGCTTATCTAGAGAATCTGGCTGGATGGGCTAAGGCGCTGACTGATTTTCAGTTTCCCTTACGTTAGTCCTTTTGGGAATCATGTTCTGTAAATGAAAGGAAGAGGCGAATTAGACTGAGAGTTTAACTTTGAGCCTATGCTCACTGGCATGACATGAATACTGAAAGAAGGGAAACTATTTCTAAAATATTTCATGAATATTGGAAGAAGGGAAACTATTTCTAAAACATCTCATGAATACTAAAAGAAGAGAAACTATTTCTAAAACATCTCATACCCTCCTGTACATAAGTGTGGCGCACAACACACCTATGTATAAGACTCTACTATATGTGTCTTTTAAGACTTCCTAGGACACTATTGAACCTTAGGCTCCGATACCAAGTTTGTAACACCCCAAATCTGGTACCCAGAATGCTACATGGTGCCCAGGACCCTGAAGGACCACAAGCTAACCCATGACTGATATCTGCAACTGAGCACTGAATAATAATAATAATAATAATATCATAAATACGGAAACATGAAATGAAAGGCCATAAGGTTCAATACTAATACATAACTAAAAATATGGTATAACAATACTAAAACAACTAAAGTAACTGTCTGACATGCTATAGTCTGAAAGCCTCTAAACAGTCAGAATAAGGAGTTGATAGGACATGTCCCCAACTAACTCCAACTATTGAAATAAAATGAAAACTAAAATAGTAATGTAATCATCATGTCCTCGAAGGAGGAGGACTCAACCGACTCTGACTTCTAAATCGGGATGCTACTGATGCTCTGGAACTCGTGCTTCTAAACCTATAGTATAAGACACCATAGCATGAATGTATCAGTACTTTGAATGTACAGGTATGCATATGAGGTAGGCTAAATGCATGGGGTTCATATGTATGAACAATAATAACTGACTGACAAACTTGAACGTGAGAATACATGTATAACTACGTAACTGTAATTGAGATCGTGATATGACTGAATACTAGGTTCTAACTACTGAGTTTACTGATAACATGGATTCACTGACATCTAAGTTTATGTATATTGGGATACTGAATAACTGAGGTTACTTTTCCTGATATCTGAGTCACTAAAAAGTGAGGAACTGATATTGCATTGCTGAATACTGAAGGGTTGAAACTATATTACTAATACTTGAATAATTGTTTCTGATTTTTATGATTATGAAGAACTGGTCTGGTTAACTGTATCTGATAGTCCTGAAGCTGAATAGTAATAACATGAGTTCTGATAACTGATATAATTGATAACCATTGGTCACTATATTTGACAGTTCTAAATCTGATAGAACTAACTGAGTTTCATACTGAGTTGAGTTGATTGTATCTGAAAGTCCTGAATCTGATGAAACTATCTGAGTTCTTTTACTGAGACTGAGGTTGAGACTGTAGGAGGAAATCATCTAACCGACATGTCCTAAAACTAAACTGGTAGGGTCCAACCTGTAACCCCATCTAAAAGGGTGTCAATACCGTGCCGTGGGTAAAAACCTACTGTAAGTATGCCCTCACTGGGAGGGAGCTCTTCCGTCAACCCCTTCTAGTAGGAAACCCAAATGAGATGTATATATATCCCTAAATGCGTAGGGTATATCTTAACCTATGTTGGCTACGTAGTTCTAGAAAATAAGGATTACTTCTAAGGATCACACCCTCCACTAAATAACTGATGAGTCCCCATCCTTAGGTTCACTCGGTGCTGAATCCTACTCTCAACTGAATAGACTCTGAACTAATTAACTAAACTAAACTGATACTAATGGTATTGTTTAGCGGAGAAAAACTGAGTTTACTGAGTTCCGTTGACTAACGAAATGTACTGTTCTACGAGGTCTGACTGAGAGTACTGAAGTTACTAAGATTGAGTGGGAATACTGAGGTTATCGAGATTACTGAGTATTGAGATCATTGAGATTACTGAACTACTGAGATTACTAAGATTTCTAAGATTTCTAGGTTTTCCTGAGTCACATGTTTGACTGAGTTCTAGGGATCATGGCTTGACTGAGAGTATCATGAAAATATAACATCTCTCTAGGCACATAACTAATATTTTGGGTACAAGTACCCCCAGAACTCGATAGAAGGAAACTGACAAAGCATGACATACTTGAACACATGACTAATATCATAATCCATAATATATTTGTTGAAGCATTTTATCATACATGTGATACGCATAAACTTATACATACATGGGGATTTCATGATATCATGCTAGTTAGGCACTTTTCCTTCATCTAGGCATTTAATCAAACATATTGTAGGCATAGTACATGTAAACATCATTGTACAACAAGTAAACATCATGGTTCAATTCTAATTTCATCATCCAAGGGTTTAATTATAGGTTAACATGAACCTACACATATACTAATCAATTCCACATGAAATTTATCATCAAACATGGATAAAAATTCAATTAGTCATTATAAACATGAACACTAGCAACAAAATCATGAAATTTATAAAGAAAATCCAAAATCTTAAATTTAGAAAAGAGTTTCCTCGGCTTCACAGACGAAAAGAGTCCATGAATAAACACTATGCATACCTGGGTTAAGTTTTCTTGAAGATATAAGGAAGAAAACTTGAATTCTTGACTTAGAATTAAGCACCTAAGGTTTCTTGTTCTTGGGGATTGATCCTTGAAAGAAACCCTAATATTTGTTGTTGTAAAATAATGAATTAATGAGCTGAGGTCGGGTATAACTGGGTATATATAGGCGGGTGGTAAAATACCAAAATATACCTATTAAAACAACTTAAAAAAATAACTGAATGGGTGAGCGACGGGGGGCGCGATGGTCCATCGCATGTCCGATGGTCCGTCGGTCCATCCCGTCGACCATGACCAAAAACTGAACTCTCTGCCTCGCCTACAACGGTATGGTCGATGGTCCGTCGCTAGTCCAATGGTTCGTCAGACCTGAACATTGTATTTGGCCAGAAGATGAGCTTACTGCCTTGTCGCGATGGGTTGGGCGCAATGTTCCGTTGCATGTCCAGCGGTCCGGCGGCCTTCACCGTCAGACCTGGCAGTTTTGGCTGCTTCTGTATTTTGACCATAACTTCCTCGTATACCAGATTTTGATGAAATTGGTATCGTTGAAAAGATAATTCAATTTTCCACTTAACAACAAGTGAAAATCTTATAAATTCCACGTATATAAAAGTGGATTTATCTTTCAAAGAAAGCTTCTAACATTTCTAGAGAAAATTTTCAAGCTAGGAAAAGTACGGGTATTACATTACCATTAGAAATATACATAATATCTCCATTTCTATCAAAAAAATAGTGGTTATACAAAAACATTTCTTCACTATAAATCGTCCAAAGTACTCACTCTTGAATTACACATTGTTAGCCTCTTTATTAATTTCTTTATGGAGTAGCCCGAATTCCTAGAAAGTTCAAACTCGTAAAAGCCCATATTTAATATGTTCAGTGTATCACGTCATGACAATTCTCAGATTAATACACAAATAGATAAGTAGAGTTTTGAAGAGAAACAACTATTTGAAAATGTTTTTTCTAGGTAAAATAATCAGGGTTCTCAAACTTTTGTTTAAGTCATTGCTTCAAAAATTCATTATAAGTCAATGTAGGAAAAGTTACTACAAAGCTTTTTTCAAAAATATTGAAATGGAGAATCCCCCACAGAAAAATGATATTGTTGTTGTTGTTGATGATAATGGTCATGATCCATAACATCACTAAGTGCATCAGGAAGATAACAGTCGTCCACGATACCATTGGGGAACTCAATGGACTGAAATTGAACATCAGTAATTAAATTTAAAATTTTTTTATTTTTTGTCTAAAATTCATGATTAGTTTTTATTTGGACCTTTTTAAAACCATTATTTTTATGTTTAAATATAAATTTTAGTATTTAGTTTTCTTCGTGTTAGAATTGATTTTATGAGTTTCAACTCGGTGTTTCTTCATGCATGTCAAATTTTGTTTTACATAAATTCTTTTATTACTCCTTTTTTTTTTAAAAAAAAAAATCTCCTCGTATATGAATTCACCTCCTAGATTTTTGTGAGTTAATATGTCTTTACTTCTCATTTATATTTAATGATCCATTCCGTCGTTATTAAATTATCCACACAATTGAGGTGCTCCTGTTACGATCACTGAGGCTTGAGCTAGCATCGGATCACGATCGTGACCCTCAGGTTTCAATTGCGGTACCTGAGGGTCGATCTCTGGTCCTGATTTTTAGTTTGTGCAACCACTTTAGTCTTTTTCTTTCCTCTTTAGTTTATCTTCACTCCTTTTAATCCAATTTCTTAGAACCATACAAACCATTGTATTTAATGCACTTTAATCAATAAATTGCCTCATATATACAATCACTTCATCATAGTGAGCACGAATTTGGATATAGACGAGTGGCAAGTTTTCAACTCATCATTAGTCGAAATAAATATTAATTAATAAAAGACCCAAGTTTTAAATTTTGAAAAACACAATATTATACCTCAAATATATCGATTCAGTTTTGTTATTGCCTGGTAACAACAGAATTACTTCTGCCAACCATTGTAATTATAATTAGCAATATACATAATATCTCTATTTCTATCCATAAAAAAATAGTGGTTATACAAAAGTATTGCTTCGCTTTATATCATCCAAAGTACTCACTCGTTAATTTCACATTGTTATCCTCTTTCTTATTTTCTTAATGGAGTGGCCTGTATTCGTAGAAAGTTAAAACTCACAAGAGCCCACATTTTATTTATTCGGCGTATTACCTCACGATAAATCTAAGATTACTGTACAATTAGATAAGTTGAGTTTTGAAGAGAAACAACTTTTTCAAAATGCTTGTTCTCGGTAAAATAATAAGGGTTCTCTAACTTTCTTTAAATTTGTTGCTTCAAAACTCCCTCATAAGCCAATACAGGAAATAAAAAGTTACTATGTAGATTTTTTAAAAAGCGTTGAAATGGAGAATCCCCCACCTAACATTGATATTGTTATTGTTGATGAGGATGATGGTCATGATTAGCAGCATCACCAAGTGCAACAGGAATATAACAGTCATCCACATAACGATTAGGGAACTCCATAGACTGAAATAGAACATCAGTAATTAAATTTAGCTCTTTTTTCAAACTTTTTATAAAATTCATGATTAGTTTATATATGAACCTTTTTTAAACCATTATGTTTATGTTTAATTATAAAATTTTGTATATAGTTTTCTACATGTTAGATTTGATTTTATGAGTTTCAACTTAGTATTGCTTCATGCATGACAAACTTTTTAGTTACATGACTTCTTTTATTACTCTTTTTTTTAAATAATCACCTCGTGTATAAATGCACGTCCTCACTTTTTATGATTTAATGTTACTTTACTCCTCATTTATATTGTATCGATTCATTTTATCATTAGTAATTATCCACACAATTGCGGTGCTCCCCTCATGATCACTGAGGCTTGAGTTGACATCAGATTGCGGTACGACCCTCAGGATGTGATCGCGGTACAAAAGGGTTGAACCCTGGTCCTAATTTTTAGTTTGTGCAAGCACTTCAGTCTTTCGCTTTCTTCATCAGCTCTTTTTCACTCCTTTTCATCTGATTACCTTGAAACATACAAACCATACTATTTAATGCACTTTAATATAGAATAAGCCTAATATACAATGACTACATTGTAGTTTGCACGAATTTTGATATAGATGAGTGGCAAGTTTGTCACTCATCATTAGTCGAAATAAATTTTAGTTGATGAAAGACCCAAGTTTTTAATTATGTAAAACACAATTTTATACTTCGAACATATTGATTCAGTTTTGTTATTTCTTGGTAACATCAGAATTACTTCTACTATTCCTTGTAATTACCATTAGCAATATACATAATATCTCCATTTCTATCCAAATACAGTACTTATACAAAAGTATTGGTTCTCTTTAAATCATCCAAAGTACTCACTCGTGAATTTTACATTGTTAGCCTCTTTCTTTTTTTCTTAATTGAGTGGTTTGAATTCCTAGAACGTTCAAATTCGTAAGAGCCCACATTTAATTTGTATCGAGTATCACCTCACAATAATTTTGAGCTTATTGCACAAATAGATAAGTGGTGTTTTGAAGAGAAATATTTTTTGAAAAAGCTTTTCCTCGGTCAAATAATTAGGGTTCTCTAATTTTCTTTAAATTTGTTGGTTTAAAACTCCCTCATAAGTCAATGTAATGTAGGAAGTAAAAGTTATTACATATGTTTTTTCAAAAGCTTTGAAATGGAGAATCCCCCACACAACGATGATATTATTGTTGTTGTTGATGATGATGGTCATGATCAGCAGCATCACCTAGTGCAACAGGAATATAATAGTCATCCACGTTACCATCGGAAAACTCCATGGACTTAAATTGAACATCACTAATTAAATTTAGTTTTTTTTCTAATATTCATGATTAGTTTATTTATGTACCTTTTTTAACCATTATTTATATGATTAATTAGAAATTTTTGTATGTAGTTTGTTGTATACTAGTTTTGAGTTTATGAGTTTCAAGTCGGTGTTGCTTTATGCATTACAAACTTTTGATTTACATGAATTCTTTTATTACTCTTTTTAAAAAAAATAAAAAATCTCCTCGTGTATGAATTTACCTACTCACTTTTTATAATTTAATGTTTCTTTTACTCCTCATTTATATTTTAATGATCCATTTTGTCGTTACTAAATTATCCATGATAAATTATCCAAAAATTGAGGTGCTCCCATCGTAATCGCCGAGGCTTGAGTTGGCATTGGATCATGATCACGACCCTTAGGCTGTGATCGCGGTATTTGTGGGTCTATCTCTGTTCCTGATTTTTATTTTGTGCAAGAACTTTAGTCTTTTGCTTTCCTCTTCAGCTCATCTTCACTTATTTTCATCCAATTACCTAGAAACATACAAAGCATGACATTTAAGAAATTCAATAAAGTATTTGCCTCATGTATACAATCACTTCATCGTAGTGTGCACGAATTTGGATATAGATGAGTGGCAAGTTTGTCACGCATCATTAGTCGAAATAAATTTTAGTTAATGAAAGAACCAAGTTTTCAATTAAAAAATTACAATATTTTACCTCAAACATATCGATTTGGTTTTGTTTTTTGCTGGTAACAACAGATTACTTCTTCTACCTTTTTAATTACCATTAGCAATATACATAATATTTTCATTTCTCGTAAAAAACGAGTGGCTATACAAACGTATTTATTCACTTTAAATCATCCAAAGTACTCACTCATGAGTTCCACATTGTTAGCCTCTTTATTTATTTCTTAATGGAGTAACCCGAATTCCTAGAAAGTACAAACTCGCAAGATCCCACATTTAATATATTTAGTGTATCACGTCACGACAATTTTGAGATTACTACACAAATAGATAAGTAGAGTTTTGAAGAGAAATAAATCTTTGATAATTCTTTTTCTAGGCAAAATTATCAGGGTTCTCAAACCTTTTTTTTAATTGATTGCTTCAAAAATTCGTCATAAGTCAATGCAGGAAATAAGAAGTTACTACATAGCTTTATTCACAAATGTTGAAATGGAGTTTCCGCCACACAAAAATGTTATTGTTGTTGTTGTTGCTGATGATGATGATGATCAACAGCATGACAAAGTGCAACAGAAAAATTACAGTTGTCCACGTTACTATCGGGGAACTCAATGGACTGAAATTGAATATCAGTAATTAAATTTAGACCTTTTTAATGTATTTTCTAAAATTCATGATTAGTTTTTATATAGACCCATTTTAACCATTATTTTTATGTTTAATAATAAATTTTTGTATGTAGTTTTCTGCTTGTTAGATTTGATTTTGAGTTTCAACTCGGTGTCGCTTCATTCATGTCAAACTTTTGATTTACATGAATTCTTTTATTACTCTTTTTTTTTTTTAAGAAAAAAATCTCCTCGTGTATGGATTCACCTCCCAGATTTTTATGATTTAATGTTTCTTTACTTCTCATTTATATTGTAATGATAAATTTCATCGTTATTAAATTTTCCACACAATTGCGGTGCTCCCATCTCTATCGTTGAGGCTTGATTTGGCATCGGATCATGATTGCGACCCTCAGACTGCAATTACGGTACCTGAGGGTCGATATCTGGTCCTCATTTTTAGTTTGTGCAAGAAATTTAGTCCTTTGCTTTTGTCTTCAGTTTATCTTCACTCTATTTAATCTGATTGCCTAGAAACATACAAACCATTGGATTTAATGCACTTCAACCAATAATTTTCCTCATATATACCATCACTTCATCATAGTGTGCATGAATTTGGATATAGATGTGTGGCAAGTTTGCCACTCATCATTAGTTGAAATAAATATTAGTTAATAAAAGACCAAAGTTTTTAATTATAAAGAGCACAATATTTTTCCTCGAACATATCGATTCAATTTTGTTATTACCGGGTAACATCATAATTACTTCTGGTATCCTTTGTAATTACCATTAGAAATATACATAATATCTCTATTTCTATCCATAAAAAAGCAGTGCTTATACAAAAGTATTGCTTCGCTTTATATCATCAAAAATACTCACTCGTGAATTCCACATTGTTATCCACTTTCTTCTTTTCTTAATGGAGTGGCTTGAATTCCTAGAAAGTTAAAACTCTCAAGAGCCCATATTTAAATTATTCGGCATATCACCTTATGATAAATCTGAGATTACTGCACAGATAGATAAGTTGAGTTTTGAAGACAAACAACTTTTTGAAAATGCTTGTTCTCGGTAAAATAATTAGGGTTGTCAAACTTTCTTTAAATTTGTTGCTTCAAAACTCCCTCATAAGCCAATACAAGAAATAAAAAGTTACTACGTAGCTTGTTTCAAAAGCATTGAAATGGAGAATCCCCCACACAACAAGGATATTGTTATTGTTATTGCTGATGATGGTCATGATCTACAGCATCACCGAGTGAAACAGGAAGATAACAGTCATCCACTTAACCATTGGGGAACTCCATGTACTGAAATAGAACATCAGCAATTAAATTTAGCTCTTTTTCAATTTTTTATAAAATTCATGATTAGTTTATTTATGGACCTATTTTTAACCATTATGTTTATGTTTTATTATAAAATTTTGTATGTAGTATTCTACATGTTATATTTGATTTATGAATTTAAACTCGGTGTTGCTTCATGAATGACAAACTTTTTATTTACATGACTTCTTTTATTACTCTTTTTTTTAAATCTCGTCGTGTATGAATTCACTTTCTCACTTTTTATGATTTAACGCTCCTTTACTCCTAATTTATATTGTAACGATTAATTTTGTCTTTATCAATTATCCATAATAAATTATCTACGCAATTGCGGTGGTCCCCTCACGATCACTGAGGCTTGAGTTGGCATCGGATCGCGGTCGCCACCCTCAGGCCGCGATCGTGGTACCAAAGGGTCGATCCGTGGTCCTGATTTTTAGTTTGTGCAAGCACTTTAGTCTTTCACTTTCCTATTCATCTCTTCTTCACTCCTTTTCATTCGATTACCTAGAAACATCCAAACCATGGGATTTAATGCACTTCAATATAGAATTATCCTAATATATACAATCACATCATCGTAGTGTGTACAAATTTGGATATAGATGAGTGGCAAGTTTTTCACTTATCATTAGTCGAAATAAATTTTAGTTAATGAAAGACCCAAGTTTTAAATTATAAAAAATACAATGTTTTACCTCAAAAATATCAATTCAGTTTTGTTATTGCCCGGTAACATCACAATTACTTCTGCTATCCCTTGTAGTTACCATTAGCAATATACATAATATCTTCATTTCTATCCAACAAAATAGTGCTTATACAAAAGTATTACTTCGCTTTAAATCATCCAAAGTACTCACTCGTGAATTCCACATTGTTAGCCGCTTTCTTCTTTTCATAATTGAGTGGCTTCAATTCCTAGAAAGTTTAAACTCGCAAAGTCCCACATTTAATTTGTTTGTCGCATCACCTCATAATAATTATGAGATTACTACACCAATAGATAAGTGAAGTTTTGAAGAGAAACAACTTTTTGAAAAAGCTTTTTATCGGTAAAATAATTATGGTTCTCAAATTTTCTTTAAATTCGTTACTTCAAAACTCCCTCATAAGTCAATGCAATGCAGGAAATAAAAGTTATGACATAGATTTTATCAAAAGCATTGAAATGGGGAATCCCCCACATAATAATGATATTGTTGTTGTTGCGTGCAACAGGAATATAACAGTCGTCCACCTTACCATCGGGTAACTCCAAGGACTTAAATTGAACATCACTAATTAAATTTAGCTATTTTTTTCCCTAAAATTCATGATTAGTTTACATATGTACCTTTTTTAACCATTATTTATATGATTAATTATAGATTTTTGTATGTAGTTTGCTGTATATTAGATTTGACTTTATGAGTTTCAACTCGGTGTTTCTTCATGCATTACAAACTTTTGATTTTCATGAATTCTTTTATTAATCTTTATTTTATACAAAATCTCCCCGTGTATGAATTCACCTCCTCACTTTTTATGATTTAATATTTTTTGATTCCTCATTTATATTATAATGATCCATTTTTTCATTATTAAATTATCCATAATATATTATCAACACAATTGTGGTGCTCTCTTCGGGATCGATGAGGCTTGAGTTGGCATCAGATCGCGATCATGACCCTCAGGCTTCAATCGCGGTACCTGAAGGTCTATCTTTGGTCCTGATTTTTAGTTTGTGCAAGAACTTTAGTATTTTGCTTTCCTTTTCAGCTCATCTTCATTCCTTTTCATCCGATTACCTAGAAATATGCAAACCATGGGATTTAATGAAATTCAGTAAAGTATTTGCCTCATTTATACAATCACTTCATCATAGTGTGTACGAATTAGGATATAGATGAGTGGCAATTTTGTCACTCATCATTACTCGGAATAAATTTTAGTTAGTGAATGAACCAAGTTTTAAATTATAAAAATAACAATATTTTACCTCGAACATATTGATTCAGTTTTGTTTTTTGCTAGTAACAACAGATTACTTCTTCTATCCCTGTAATTACCATTAGCAATATACATAATATCTCCATTTCTATAAAAAAAAATAGTGGTTATACAAAAGCATTTCTTCGCTGTAAATCATCCAAAGTACTAACTCTTGAATTCCACATTGTTAGCCTCTTTATTCATTTCTTAATGCAGTTTTCCGAATTCCTAGAAAGTTCAAACTCGCAAGAGCCCATATTTAATATGTTCAATGTATTACGTCACGACAATTCTGAGATTACTACACAAATAGATAAGTAGAGTTTTGAAGAAAAACAACTGTTTGAAAATTCTTTTTCTAGGTAAAATAATTAGGGTTCTCAAACTTATTTTTAATTCATTGCTTCAAAAATCCTTCATAAGTCAATGCAGGAAATAAGAAGTTACTACAAAGTTTTTTTCAAAAATATTGAAATGGAGAATCCCCCACACCAAAATGATATTGTTGTTGTTGCTGATGATAATGGTCATGATCAGCAGCATCACCAAGTGCAACAGGAAGATAACAGTCGTCCACGTTACCATAAAGGAACTCAATGGACTGAAATTGAACATCAGCAATTAAATTTACACCTTTTTTAATTTTTTTCTAAAATTCATGATTAGTTTTTATTTGGACATTTTTTTAACCATTATTTTTATGTTTAACTATAAATTTTTATACTTAGTTTTGTGCATGTTAGAATTGATTTTATGAGTTTCAACTTGGTGTTCTTCATGGATGTGAAATTTTGATTTACATGAATTCTTTTATTACTATTTTTTTTTCTACAAAAATTTCCTCGTGTATGAATTTACCTCCTATATTTTTATGATTAAATGTTTCTTTACTCCTTATTTATATCGTAACGATCCTTTCTGTCATTATTAAATTATCCACACAACTGTGGTGCTCCCGTTGCGATCGTTGAGGCTTGAGCTGGCATCGCATTGCGATCGCAACCCTTAGGTTGGAATTGCGGTACCTAAGGGTTCATCTCTGGTCCTTATTTTTAGTTTGTGCAAGCACTTTAGTCGTCTTTTGCTTTCCTCTTCAGTTTATCTTCACTCCTTTTAATCCGATTGCCTAGAAACATACAAACCATTGCATTTAATGCACTGTTAATCAAGAATTTACCTCATATATACAATTACTTCATCATAGTGTGCACGAATTTTGATATAGATTAGTGGTAAGTTTTTCACTCATTATTAGTCAAAATAAATATTAGTTAATAAGAGATCCAAGTTTTCAATTATAAAAAACACAATATTATACCTCGAACATATCGATTTAGTTTTGTTATTGCCTGGTAACAACAGAATTACTTCTGCCATCCTTTGTAATTATAATTAGCAATATACATAATATCTCTATTTCTATCCATAAAAAACAGTGCTTATACAAAAGTATTGCTTCACTATATATCATCCAAAGTACTCACTTGTGAATTCCACATTGTTATCCACTTTCTTATTTTCTTAATGGATTGGCTTGAATCCCAGGAAATTTAAAACTCGCAAGAGCCGACATTTAATTTTTTCGGCGTATTACCTCACGATAAATCTAAATTACTACAAAAATAGGTAAGTGGAGTTTTGAAGAGAAACAACTTTTTGAAAATGCTTGTTCTCGGTAAAATAATCAGGGTTCTCAAACTTTCTTTAAATTTGTTGCTTCAAAACTCCCTCATAAGCCAATACAGGAAATAAAAGATCACTTTGTAGCTTTTTTCAAAAGCGTTGAAATGGAGAATCCCCCCCCACAAAAATGGTATTCTTATTATTGTTGTTGATGATGGTCATGATTAGTAGCATCACCAAGTGCAACAAGAAGATAACATTCGTCCATGTAACCATTGGGGAACTCCATAGACTGAAATAGAACATCAGTAATTAAATTTTGCTCTTATTTCAATTTGTTTTTATAAAATTCATGATTAGTTTATATGTGGACCTTTTTTAACCATTTTATTTATGTTTAATTAAAATTTTTTGTATGTAGTCTTCTACATGTTAGATTTGATTTATGAGTTTCAACTTGGTGTTGCTTCATGCATGACAAACCTTTTATTTACATGACTTCTTTTATTACTCTTTTTTTTTAACAAAAAAATCTCCTCGTGTATGAATTAACCTCATCAGTTTTTATGATTTAATGTTCCTTTACTCCTCATTTATATTGTAAAGATTCATTTTGACATTATTAATTATCCACGCAACTGTGGTTCTCCCCTCGCGATTATTGAGGCTTGAGTTGGCATTGGATCGCAATACCAAAGGGTCGATCCCAAGTCCTTA
Source organism: Capsicum annuum (assembly GCF_002878395.1). Lineage (NCBI taxonomy): Eukaryota > Viridiplantae > Streptophyta > Magnoliopsida > Solanales > Solanaceae > Capsicum > Capsicum annuum. The sequence continues at coordinate 7,932,769 of NC_061116.1, forward strand.
TTTATAGTTTGTGCAAGAACTTTAGTCTTTCGCTTTCCTCTTCGGATCTTCTTCACTCATTTTCATCCGAATACCTAGAAACATACAATCCATGGGATTTAGTGCACTTCAATATAGAATTAGCCTAATATATACAATCATTTCATCGTAGTGTGCATGAATTTTGATATAGATGAGTGACAAGTTTTCCACTCATCATTAGTCAAAATAAATTTTAGTTAATGAAAGAACCAAGTTTTCAATTCTAAAAAGCACAATATTTTACCGTGAACATATCACTTCAGTTTTATTTTTGCTGGTAACAACAGATTGCTTCGTCTATCCTTGTAATTACCATTAGCAATCTACATAATATCTCCATTTCTATCCAAAGAAAATAGTTGTTATACAAAAGTATTTCTTCTCTTTAAATTATCCAAAGTACACACTCGTTAATTCCAAAATGTTAGCCTTTTTATTCATTTCTTAATGGAGTAGCCTGTATTTCTAGAATGTTCAAACTCACAAGATCCCATATTTAATATGTTTAATGTATCACATCACAATAATTTTGAGACTACTACCCAAATAGATAAGTGGCATTTTGAAGAGAAACAACTCTTTGAAAATGCTTTTTCTAGGTAAAATAATTAGGGTTCTCAAACTTTTTTCTTAATTCATTGCTTCAAAAATCTGTCATAAGTGAATGCAGGAAATAAAAAGATACTACATAGCTTTTTTCAAAAATGTTGAAATGGAGAATCCCCCACGTAAAAAGGATATTGTTGTTGTTGCTGCTGCTGATGATGATGATCAACAGCATCACCAAGTGCAATAGGATGATAACAGTCATGCATGTTACCATCGGGAAACTCAATGGAATGAAATTGAATATCAGTAATTAAATTTAGACCTTTTTAATTTTTTTTTAAAAATTCATGATTAGTTTTTATATGGACCCTTTTTCAACCATTATTTTAGTGTTTAGTTATAAATTTCTATATGTACTTTTCTTCTTGTTAGTTTTGATTTTATGAGTTTCAACTTGGTGTTGCTTCATACATGTCAAACTTTTGATTTATATGAATTCTTTTACTACTCTTTCTTTTTTTTAAAAAAAAATTAATCCCCTCGTGTGTGAATTCACCTCCTAGTTTTTTTTTTATGATTTAATGTTTCTTTACTCCTAATTAATATTGTAATGATCCATTCGTTCGTTATTAGATTGTCGACACAATTACGGTGCTCCCATCGCGATCATTGAGGCTTGAGCTTGCATCAAATCGCGATCGTGACCCTCAGGCTACAATTGTAGTACCTGAGGGTCTATATCTGGTCCTGATTTTTTGTTTCTGCAAGCACTTTAGTGTTTTTCCTTTTTCTTTAGTTTATCTTCATTCTTTTCAATTCGATTTCCTAGAAACATACAAACCATTGGATTTAATGCACTTCAATAAAGAATTTGCCTCATATATACAATCACTTTATCATAGTGTGCACGGATTTGGACATAGATGAGTGGAAAGTTTGCCACTCATCATTAGTCGAAATAAATATTAGTTAATAAAAGACCCAAGTTTTCCATTACAAAAAACACAATATTTTACCTTGAACATATCGATTCAGTTTTTTATTGCCTGGTAACAATAGAATTACTTCTGGTATCCTTTGTAATTAACATTAGCAATATACATAATATCTCTACAATGATATTGTTATTGTTGTTAATGATGATAGTCATGATTAACAGCATCACCAAGTGCAACAGGAAGATAACACTCGTCCACGTAACCATCGGGGAACACCATGGACTTAAATAGAACATCAATAGTTAAATTTAGCTCTTTTTTCAATTTTTTATAAAATTCATGATTAGCTTATATATGGACCTTTTTTTAATCATTTTGTTTATGTTTAATTATAAAATTTGTAAGTAGTTTTGTACATGTTAGATTTGATTTTATGATTTTCAACTCGGTGTTGCTACATGCATGACAAACTTTTTATTTACATGACTTCTTTTATTACTTTTTTTTGAGAAAAAAAAACTCCTCGTGTATGAATTCACCTCCTCACTTTTTATGATTTAATGTTCCTTTACTCTTCATTTATATTGTAAATATTCATTTTGTCATTGTTAATTATCCATAGTGGTCCCTCACAATCGTTGAGGCCTTAGTTGCCGTCGGATCACGGTCGCGACCCTCAGGTTACAATCGCGGTACTTGAGGGTCGATCCCCAATCCTGATTTTTAGTTTGTGCACGAACTTTAGTGTTTCGCTTTCCTCTTCATCTCTTCTTCACTCCTTTTCATCCAATTACCTAGAAACATACAAACCATGGGATTTAATCCACTTCCATATAGAATTAGCCTAATATATACAATCACTTCATCGTAGTATGCATGCATTTTTATATAGATAAGTGGCAAGTTTTCCACTTATCATTAGTCGAAATAAATTTTAGTTAATGAAAGACCCAAGTTTTCGATTATAAAAAACACAATGTTTTACCTCGAACATATCGATTCAATTTTGTTATTGCCTGGTAGCATCAGAATTACTTCTAGTATCCCTTATAATTACCATTAGAAATATACGTAATATCTCTATTTGTATCCCAAAACACAGTGCTTATAAAAAAGTATTGCTTCTCTTTAAATCATCCAAAGTACTCACTCTTGAATTCCACATTGTTATCCTCTTTCTTCTTTTCTTAATTAAGTGGCTTGAATTCCTAGAATGTTCAAACTCAAAAGAGCCCACATTTAATTTTTTTGGCGTATCACCTCAATATGATTATGAGATTACTGCACAAATAGATAAGAGGAGTTTTTAAGAGAAACAACTTTTTGAAAAAGCTTTTTCTCGGTAAAATTATTAGGGTTCTCTAATTTTCTTTAAATTTGTTGCTTCAAAACTCCCTTATAAGTCAGTGCAATGCAGAAAATAAAAGTTATTACATAGCTTTTTTCAAAAGCATTGAAATGGAGAATCCCCCACAGAACAATGATATTATTGTTATTATTGATGATGATGGCCATGATCAGCATCATCATCAAGTGCAATAGGAATATAACAGTCGTCTACATTACCATCGACGAATTCCATGGGTTTAAATTGAACATCACTAATTAATTTTAGATCTTTTTCTTTTTTTTTTCTAAAATTCATGATTAGTTTATATAGGTACCTTTTTTAACCGTTATTTATATGATTAATTTGAAATCTTTGTATGTAGTTTGTTGTATACTAGATTTGACTTTATGAGTTTCAACTCAGTGTTTCTTCATGCATTACAAATGTAATACCTCGAGAATCCCAACTTATAGTCGAACCATGCTTCAAGCTCATGAAAAATGAATTTTAGTGATTTTTTCATTTTATGATCAATTTTGATGTGCATTAGGGCCTCAAATATGTCCTAGCTATAAGGCGAATCAAAACATCCCTTACTAATTGATTCTTGAGAAGGATTTTTTTATAGTCAACTTCAAACGAGAATGTATTTTTTTATTCTATAAATTTTTGAGCTCTTGACCTACCAATAAATAGATAATTGAATTATCTTTTCAATGATACTAGTTTTGCAAAAATTCAATATCGAAGTAAAACGTTATGACCGTTTTATAGCAAGCTATCCGAACTGTCAAAGTGCGACGGGAAGGCCGATGGACCGTCGCCCAAACCACCGTAAATGATGCAGTAAGCCAGTTTTCTGGCCAAAATGTGATGGGTTGAAGGGAAGGTCCCGTCCCCAAGACAATGGTTTGTCACCCAAATCGTCGAGGACCTCTGTTTAGCAATTTAAGCCATTTTTAAAAGGACTTTTGGGTCTTTTCCACCTTTTTAACACCTAATTAAATCAAATCAAAGATCATAACTTCATATTCATACATAGCATCAAAATTGGGGTTCCTTTCTAGATCAACCCTCAAGAACAAGGTTCAAACCCTTTTTCAAGAAAACTCAAGAATCAAAACATCAGAATTCAAGAACCTTCAAGAAAAGCCTCTGAGAACATTTTTAAGGCTTCAAAAGTCAACATGTTCCATTGAATCAAGCCAAATAAGGTATGTGGGATTTCAACAAGGACAATTCTTTCATCCTTGTGCCCAAAACTTGTTTTAGATTACAAATTACTGAATTTTATGTGATTTCCCATGGAATTGAAGTTAAAGTTTATACCCAATTTATATTGTTTGAAGATTATGAGATTTCAAATGTTGAACTACATGACTATTTCCATATATTTATGTATGTAATGCAATTTTTCATATTTTTCCTAATTAAGTTTAAGAATGATATTGAGATTCTTGATCTTATTATTTTGATGGTAGTGAAATATTTTCATAAAGCATGTTGAGCATGATGTTTTTCTATGAATTTGAATGTTTATACATGAATTCTAACTTGAGATTCATACCCATTATTATTATTTAAAAGATTATGAGTTTTGAGCAATTTTGATGATAAATTTCATGTCTATTCTTATATTTTCATACCTATTGTAGAAATTTTCAGATTTTGAGTTAAATTATTATTAAGTTCATTGACAAGCATGATTATTATGATGTTTTGAAATGAGTTTGAAGCATGGGATTTAAGCCCTATGATTGAGTTTTGATATTTCAAGAAGCTTATATTTTTAGTAAGATTTGATCTTTTGATCCTCAGATGAGATTTGGAATCCACTTTACAGAGTTATTCATATAGTGTTAAATGCATAACTAGTTTCCTAATAAAACCTTATACGAGTTTTAATGTGTATTTACATGAGATGAGCTTAGCTAACTAAAGAAAGTAGTATTTAGCACTGAGTCGGGTAAGTTACTATGGTGTCATACCCCAGAACTATGTGCCATCGTAGGATTAAGATTTATGGGCCCGAGGCTGAGATAGTGATCATAGATTTGAGGTTATACTCTCTGGAAAGAGTATGACGCCTCACCCCAATGTGAGGTTTCTTCCTTAAGAGGACAAGACATTGGACTCCATGTAGCTCGTATTGATTACGACAGTTAAGAGGAACTCTCTGCTAGTAAAAGTAAATAACAGCTTTTGAGAATATTTCTTAAGGTAAGAATTTTCTCTAATGATTTTAGGAACTAAGTGTAAAGGCTCACAAAACTTATTCAAATATTGAATTACTTCAGATTTTGCAGTTACAGAGTTACAACTTTAGTTTTCAGACACAAAGGTAAGCTCCTTTTTCACTTTGCCTATATGAATTGTGCTAAAGTATTTCTTATGCATAATGAAATTTCAGATTTCATTTAGTTTAGAAGATTACGAGCACAAGAAGAGAATACTAATTTTAAAACTAAATGTTATGGATCACGAGATTTGTAAAGCATGTTTTGCTTCTTATTGCTACTTATTTAAGTATTTCAGATATTCCAGCTTATGTGAGTCACTTACATTTAGCATGCATTATTTTTTAAATGATGACTATGAGATATGTTTTTACGTATGCATTCACCCCCATATACTCAGTACATCCTCAAAGTACTGATCCACATAGATGTATATGTTCTACATTGTCTCATAATGTAGGTACAAGTTTTAGTATGCACATTCAGACTTAGACTGTTGTAGATTCTAGCCTGTGAGATGATGAGTCCTCCTACTTGGGGGACTTTCATTATACTTAATTATATTCTTTACTTTCTCATTCATGCATATTGATTAGATATAGTTGGAGTATCTTCCCAACTATCTATAGTCAGTATTAGTAGAGTCTCCATAGATAGAAAGTAGAGTTAATGTACTCAGTTTCAGTTTTATTTGTAAAAGCAGAGTTGTAATCATGTGAATTCAGTTTTGTATTGAACAGATTTCGGAAAAGGATTATTTTCCACTGATCTTGTACATATCTAGCTATTTTATTCAGTTGCTTGTAAGTTATACCAATTGAAGAGTTTTCTTGGTATCACTTATGATCCTAAGCACCATGTGACATCTCAGAGCCTATTTTCGGGGCGATACAAACTTGGTATCAGAATGAAGAGTTCAAGGGTCCTAGGGTGTCTGTGAAGCCATGTATTGTAGAGTATTGTGTAACTGTACGGAGGCATCTGTACTTTTCTTCAAGAGGATATAGAGCATTTAAGAAAAGTTTCCTTTCTTTGCTACTCTAGATCGTGCAGTAAAGTTGTTCTCTTAGAATCTCTTTTATATTCGTGTGTTACCCTAAAATTTCCTCATTTTATGTATTATTCTTGAGATAACATAATTAGCAAGTTCCAGTTCCTCTCCAAATAATTGTAATACCCGTGCCTTTTCTTAGCTTGAAGTCATCGCCAGGATGTTAGAACTTACTTTGAAATATGAATTCATTTCTGTACACGTGGTATATGATATTTTTAATTTCCATCACGTGGGAGGTTGATTAAGATTTCAATCAATACCAATTTCATCAAAATACGGTATCTGGGGAAGAAGTTATGGACTTTTATGGAAAAAGATCGGACTGCCTAGTTCCAACGGTAGCATTCGATGGACCGTCGCCATCCCGACGGATCATCAGAGGCTGCCATTGCACTGAGGCAGTGTACCTGCTTTCTGCCCAGGTCTGACGGTAGGGACCAACAGACTATCGCAGGTTCGATGAACCATCGAAAGCCATCGTCGCACATAACCAATGGGACCAACTTCTGCCCAGGTTCTATGGTAGGGCTCGACGTACCATCGTAGGTCCGACGGTCCATCGAAAGCCACCATTGTACCCTATGTTCAATTATTTTAAATCAATTAAAATAGGGGCATTTTTGATATTTACCACTCACCTATATATACCAATTAAACTCGATTTTAGCCACTTTATTTTCATTATTATTTCACAAACAACAAATATTAGGGTTTTCTCTCTAATCCTCAAGAACAAAAATTCAAATTCTTCAATTTCAAGAACATTAGGAACCTTAACCCAGGTATGCATAGTGTTTATTCATGGACTCTTTTCGTTCATGAAGTCCAAGAATCCCTTTTCTAAATTCTAGATTATGGTTTTCTTTATGAACTCATGATTGGACTATTTATTTTTTATATTGATAAATGTGAAATTGAATTCTACTCCATGTTGGGTGATAATTTCTATATGTGTTTAGTTTTTATAGGCCTAGATTCATGCAACCCTACGACCAAACCCTTGAATGATGAAATTAGAATTGAAGAATGAGTTTTAATTGTTGTATTATGTGCTTTACATGTATTATGTCTACAATATGCTTGATAAAAGACCTAGATGAAGGAAAAGTGTCAAACTAGCATGATATCATGAAAACCGCATGTATGTACAAGTTTATGCCTATCACATTTTTGATGAAATACTTCAATAAATGTATTACGAATTATGATATTAGTCATGTGTTCAAGTAAGTTACGCTAAGTCAGTTTCTTTCCATCGAGTCCTGGGGGTACTTTTACCCAAAACATTAGCTCTATTCCTAGAGCCATGTCATATTTTCAAGATACTCTCAGTCAAGCTATGAATCCTTAGACTTTAGATAGTCTTATGACTCAAGAAATCTCCATGGTCTCATAAACTCAGTTAGTTATCAGATATCAGTAGTGTTCCGTTAGTTAACAAAATATAGTAAATTCAGTCCATGTTCAGTATAGTAAATCATGATCCGTGTCCATTCAGATGGGAGTAGGAATTTGAATCAAGTGAACCCAAGGATGGAACTCACCTGTCATATGAGGGTGTGATTCTTAGAAGCAATCCTTACATTCTAGAACTATGTAGCCAGCATAGGTTGAGACATCTTAGCCGGTTATATGAGGGTAGATGAGGTGGATTAACTTGTTATATGAGGGTTCCCACTATTCTCGCCAGAGTTACCTATTATTTGAAAGTTACTCACATGTTGTCCTTAATAGTGGTGCGATATTGAGACTCTTCTAATTAGGGCATAGGTTAGACCCCAGCTCATCTATTATAGCACATTTGGGGCATGTCAGTTAAATACTACTTCCCACAGTTTCATGTTATAGAACCAGGACAACCAGATACATTTAATACAGGTCCTTTGAATGAGAATATGTCATATGCAGAATTTCGGGTAGCTTTTCAGGCTGTAGCTCAGGTTATGACCACTAGTGTTCAGGGCAACCGATAGACTGCAGCCCCACCCTAGCAAGATGGGGATTCAGCTGCAGCTAGAATCAGAAATTTTATGAGAATGAACCCTTCAGAATTCTTTGGGTCAGTAACAGGTGAGGACCCATAGCTGTATCTAAAGAGGTAAAGAAGATCACCCAAATCATACATGTGTTAGAGAAGGAGAGTGTTGAATTAGCATCCTATAGGCTAAAAGATATTGCTCATGATTGGGTAGTGTTTTGAAATAAAAGTACTGGGGAAGATAAAACTCCCATGACTTGGCAGATATTTTAGGATGCCTTCTTAGATAAGTTTTTCCTGTTAGAGATGAGAGAAGCTAAGGTATAAGAGTTTATGAACCTGAGACAAGGCTCCATGACAGTGAAGGAGTATTGTCTTAATTTCAACCAGTTAGCTAAGTATGCTCGTGACTTGATAGCTGACCCCAGTGCGAGTATAAGTAAGTTTCTGACTGGTGTGTCTGGGTTAGTATTGAAAGAGTGTAGAACAACTATGCTTAATAGGGAAATGGACCTTGCTAGGTTAATGATGCATGCTCAGTAGATAGAGGTAGATAAGTCTAAGGAGAGAGAGAGATCTAATAAGAGAATCAGAATAGGTAGTTATAGCTTTTCTCTGGCTGGGTCACAGGGTGGTAATCATTCTCACCATAGTCAGAAAATTCAGCCCCTGTTCCATCTTTAGTTAGTGTGCCCACACCTAACTTTGGAGATGTTAGTTATGCTGGGGCGCCAGGCTCCAAAGCCCAGAGTAGTGTTAGAAGTGAGCGTACTTATCCGCTTTGTGGAGAGTGTGGCAAGAATCATCTAGGTGCATGCAGAGCTAATAGTCAGGTATGTTTTGGATGCGGTAAGCCAGGCCACAAAATATGGGAGTGTATATTGTTAGCTTAGAAAGGTAGAGATTCACGTGAGTAGGCCGGAAATCCCAGCACCAATAATGGTCAGTGTCAGAATCGACTCTATTCACTCCAGACTCACCATAATCCAGAAAGCTTCCCCAACCTAGATTTGGGTACGTTATAAGTTTTTCATGATCATTGTATGCATTGTTAGATATCCTACGCTCCTTTGAGCTTATGTTTCCACATGAGTTAGTCAGTAACATTAGTAGGTCTAGTTCAGTTCATGCATCATGCATTAGTCTCAGCTCTCCAATGTTTAGTTATAATCTAGTTCATAGATGCCTTGTGCATCACCCCAGTATCTCAACAAGGTAAACATTCCTAGAGGGACATAGTGTCCTAAGGGGGAGATACCCCACCTTTTCTGAATGCTTCCATGTTTCTGTTATAAATTAGTTATCAAGTGCCACGGCATAATCAGTCATGCTTTCAAAAGTCAGCTCAGTCAGATGTTCAGGCATTAGATATACGTGTTCAGTAGAGAAAGTACTATTTATCAGTATCTTTACTCATACGTTTACATATCATGTCATTCATGTAATCATGCATCAGATATGCATGGATTCATCCTTTCAGTTGTGCATCAGATATGCATTCTTATATTGAGAAAACTCACTTTATTAGAATCCTCACTCTTATATTTATGAATCAGTTTTCCATGCATCAGATATGCATGTTCAGTATGTTGTGCTCAACTTTCAGTCATGTTAGTCATGAACCCATGTTTCAGTAGTATATGTCTTGTACGTACTTCATCTTATCATCTCTCCCGCATCAATTAATTTCCATTTGAGGATGAATGTTCCCAAGGAGGAGATATTGTAATACCTCGCATATTTCTAAGCTAGGAGACGAACCATTTTTTCCTACATATGAAATCTCCTATCCTATGATTCATACTTGAGTACATGACATACAATGAGTATCCTAGAGATAAGATAGCTTATGATGCATTAAGCATGTTCATATGAGTCACTTAAGGTAATACAAGCTAAGAGTTTTTGAATCCATCAAGTTTTCGTATTCGATTTCGTAAGGGTCATATTTGAATGATTATAACTCGATGTTAATGTGGTATTTCTGCATATTTCTACCCACCAAATTATAGAGAATCTATTTAGATTTCCAACAATACCAATTTCATCAAAATCCAACACCCGAGCTAGGAGTTATGGCTTTGCGAAGTAGAGTGTGTTGCCTAACCAATCACACATGGCCACTGGAAAGTATATACGATAGCATATGCTGCGCTTATGTAAATATAGGTGATAGCATATGCAACACCTATGTATATATAGGTGATATCATATGTGATACCTATGTAAATTTAGGCGATATCATATGCGGCGCCTATGTAAATATATGCGATATTATATGCGGCGCCTATGTAAATATATGCGATATTATATGCGGCGCATATCTTATGGTTGCAAGTGACTTAAACACTCCGTTTTGAGTTATTTAGAGGGTAATTAAGTCTTTTAACACTCCTTACACGTCCCTAAACTTAACCCAATGAAATATATAGCTCCTAATTACATTACAACCCTACTAACATCTTAAGTTCATCATCCAAGAGCACTAAAAGAGAAAAACAACTAGGGTTGCATAATTAAGCTTGAAGATCCAATTTCAAGGAAATTCCTCCGTTAATCATTAAGAATCTTCCTTATATGGTATGCGTGAGTTGATTCATGGACTCCTTTCGTCCATAAAGCTCAAGAACCATCTTCTAAAATATGTATTATGATGTTTATGTTATAGGTGGTTGATATTCACGTGGTTGGAGTTTGATGATGCCTAATATGGGATCTTTGTATGTTTTGTGTGAGGATATAGTGGTATTTAATGTATAAATATGTGAAATTAGTGGTTGAATATTTGTAATCTTGATGAATCCACGTATGCCTAAGATGTGCATGTAAGGTGTTTGTAAAAATACCTATGGAAATAGAAATCATGATTTTATGACATAATAAGTCCTAAATGACTATTCCATGTTCTAAGTTTATGTTTAATGTGATCCCCATGCTATTGTCTTGAGTTGAAGATGTTGTATGAGATGCTCATCATATTGTTGTGATAAGAAATGACCATATTATTGAAGCCATGCAAGTATATACATGTTATGTGCATTCCCGATCATGTGATAGTTTGTTGAGAATCATTCTTATTATGAAATCCTTACTTATGATATTATGAATTATGGACTCTACTCTTTTGATCAAGTCAGTCATGTGTGTCAGTTTCCTTCCATCGAGTCCTGGGGGTACTTTTACCCGAAAACTATAGTTGTCTGCCTAGAGCTAGTGTAATGTTTCAAGACACCCTCAGTCAAGCTATGCTCCATAGATTTTAGTTAGTCATGTGAATCAGAAAAACTCAGAAATCTCAGTAGTTCAGTAGTCCCAGTAGTTTCAGTACTCTCAGTCAGACCTCAAATCTCAAGTAGCCTTTCCATCAGTCAACGAAACTCAGTGAATTCAGCTTAGTTCAGCTAAGAAATTATTATCAGCTCAGTTAATCAGTTTATAAATCAGTTCAGTTAGTTAGTTCAGCGCAGTTAATCATTTTAGAGTCTTTCAGTTGGGAGTAGGGACTAGCACCGAGTGAGTACAGGGATGGCGGTTTTTCTCGTTATAAAGGCAGAGTTGTTAGCAGCAATCCCTGTTCCCCTAGAACTATATAGCCAATGCAAGACAGGAGTTACACATCAGATTAAGGCTATACTTGACTATTATATTGACTTAGGCTTGATTTCCTGTTCAGGGTCACCCGTCAGAGAGGCTTGACCATAGTAGAGGTCTCTACCCGTGGCAGAGTATTGACACCTTTCCAATCAGGGCAAAGATTGGACCCCACCAGTACTATATTAGGGCATGTTGGTTAGGTTACTACCTCCCACAATCACAGTTACAGTTACAGTTTTAGTATAAGGCTTCAAAGAAGAAATTAGGATTCAGGACTGTCAGATATAGTTATCGATCTCAGTAAGGAACTCAGATAGTTCCATTGATTCCTGAACCATCCCGTTAGATAGGCTTGGTCCCATATTTAGATGCTTATTATTAGATCTAGAGGTCATCTGGCAGACAGGATTGATCTCAATCTCAGATTCAGTCGAGTATTCTCATTATCAGTTTCAGAGATCACTCGTTAGCTAGGACTGATCTATGACTTAGATGTTCAGATATAGTTTGGAACTCAGATAGTTTTCCCCAGAATTAGGACTGTTAGATACAATTATCTTTGCTATGAGTCATTCAGTATCTCAGTTTCACAAAACTCATGTTGTCAGAGTTCAAACTCAAGTAGTCAGTATCTCTATGAGTTCAGTAGCAGTTACGTATGCATGTATGCATGTATTCTCACGTTCATAATAGTCAGCATGTTCATGCATATAAACCCCATGCATTTACCCTACCCCACGTATACTCAGTACTTTAGTTATACTAACGCATGTGCGCTATGGTGCTTTCTTCTTATGTTACACCATAGGTTCTGAGGTGCAGATTCCAGATCAGCAGTAGTAGTTCAGTAAGCAGTGAGTCCTCATCTTTCGAGGACATGATCATTACATTTTTTATTCCAGTATTTTAGTTTATTTTTAGTTTAGGGAGTTAGTTGGAGACATGGTCCTTCAACTCCTTATTCAGACAGTTTAGAGGCTTTCAGACGATTATAGAGTTTTCAGATTTATACTTTAGTATTTTTAGTTTTTTTGGTACTGTGATACCACCTTATTTCAGATATTTTATTATTCAAGATTTAACCTTACACCCCCTTTGTTAATATTTCCGTATTATATATATATATATATATATATATTATGCAGTTATAGGTATAGATATCAGTCATGGGTTAGCTCGTGGTCCTTTGGGGTCATGAGCACCGTGTAGCATTTCGATTCAAAAATTGGGGCGTTATAGTTTCCTACCTTCGGGCAAGAAAAATGATATACAAGGGATGTGTTTATCATCTTGTTTGAGTTAAGGACACTAGTTTCGAGACTCCCAATCTTGAATCAATTCCAGTCGTAAATAAAAATTCTGATGTCTTTCCCAAAAAACCTTTAGGAATTCATCCTAAAAGTGAAATAGACTTTGATATCAATATTTTTCCAGACACTCAGCCTATCTCTATTCCCCCATATAGAATGGGACCAGTAGAACTTAGAGAATTGAAAGAGTAGTTGAAGGATCTCTTAGATAAGGGAATCATCAGACCCAGCATCTCCCTGAGGGGTGTACCAGTCTTATTCATGCATAAGAAAGATGGTTCCCTCAGAATGTGTATAGATTACCGTCAAATCAATAAAGTCATGGTCAAGAACAAGTATCCTCTTCCCAAAATCGATGACTTGTTTGACCAACTTTAGGGTGGCATTTATTTCTCTAAGATACACCTCAGATGCAGCCATCATCAGCTCAGAGTTAAAGAATGTGACATTTTGAAAACAACTTTTCGTACTCAGTATGGTCATTTTGAATTTCTAGTCTTGTCATTTGGTCTTACCAATGCCCCAACTGCTGTCATAGACTTATTGAACCATGTGTTCAAGCAGTACTTGGACATGTTCGTCATAGTCTTCATAGATGATATTATGGTCTATTCCCGTACTGAGTGCGATCATACAAACTATCTCAGAATAGTACGTCAGACTCTCAGCAATCATCAGTTGTTCGCCAAATTCAGTAAGTGCAAATTTTAGCTAAGGTCAGTAGAATTCCTTAGTCATATTATTTTCGGTGATGGCATTTGAGTTGATCCTCAAAATACCGAGGTAGTAGGAAATTGGCCCAGACCTGTCTCTCCATCAGATATAAGGAGTTTCAATAAGTCCATCAACTTACCAGACTATGCGATCTCTTATTCAATTCTTCAGAAGGTGGTGTCTTTGTTCAAAGTAGCTAAGAATCCTCTCTAGTTTCCGAGGTAAAAGAAAAGTAAGATAGAGATCCCAACCTTATCATGTGAAAAGATTCAGTTCACAATTAGAAAGTAGAGTTTTTCTCCCAAGAAGGAGATGGTGTTCTTCATTGTTAGGTTTATCTCTTCGTTCCAGGTGTAGATGACTTAAGGCATTAAATTCTTGTTGAAATGCATGGTGCGGGCTACTTTATTCATCCAGGGGCCAAAAAGATATAACGTGACTTGCGAAATATCTATTGGTGAAGTGGGATGAAGAGAGATATTGCAGAGTTTGTGGCTAAGTGATCTACATATCAACAGGTTAAGATAAAGCATCAGAAGCCTAGTGATCCTATGCAGGAGTTTATCATTCCTAATTAGAAGTGGGAAGAAGTGAACATAGACTTCATGACGGGTTTGCCTCGAACTCATCATCAACATAATTCAGCCTGGGTCATTGTAGATAAAATGACAAAATCAGCCCATTTTTTCCAGTTCATACCTCTTATTCAGTCGAGGATTACGCCAAACTCTACATCAAGGAGTTGTCAGATTACACGGTGTTCCATTATCTATTATCTCAGATAGAGGTACCCAGTTCACCTTTTATTTTTAGAAAGCATTCCAAAAGGGTCTTGGTACCCAAGTTTTCCTTAGTACAACCTTTCAACCTTAGACAGATGGTCAAGTAGAAAGGACCATTCAAACTTTAGAAGATATGCAAAAGGCGTGTGCACTTGATTTAAAGGGTAGTTGGGATGACCACTTGCCTTTGATTGAGTTTGCATACAACTATCATTCCAATATTCAGATGGCTCCATTTAAAGCTCTCTATGGTAGGATATGTACGTTTCCAATTGGTTGGTTTGAAGTTAGTAAGGCCTCAGTCAGCGAGCTAGACTTGGTATTCGATGGCTTAAAAAAAGTTCAGTTGATTAGAGAAAGAGTTCGGGCTGTTCAGAGCTGATAAAAGTCTTATACAGATATTCATAGAAAGGATCTCAAGTTTAAGATTAGTAATTATGTCTACCTCAAGATCTCTCCCATTAAGGGAGTGAAGAGATTTGCAAGAATGGAAATATCAGTCCCCGATATGTCGGTCCCTTTAAGATTCATAGTCGATTTAGCAAGGTAGCTTATGAGCTCGAATTGCCTTCAAATCTAGCCTCAGATCATCCAGTCTTCCATGTATCTTCGCTCAAGAAGTGCATAGGTGAGCCATTAGTTGTATTCCCTATCAATAGCGTAGATCTTCAGAATAGCCTTTCCTATGAAGACATTTCAGTCAAAATCCTAGACTATCAAACTCGTAGATCGAGGAACAAAGAAGTTCCTCTAGTTAAAGTTCTTTGGCAAAGTCAGTCCGTTGAGGGAGCTTCTTGGGAAACAAAATTACACATGTGTACCAAGTATCCTCAACTCTTTCCTGCCAACTCAGATCAACCTCAAGGTAACATTTCTCCTTAATATTACTCAGTTTCACGTTTAGTGTTCATCACAAACTTGGTGTTCAGTTTCATGCTCATGTTCCCAGTATAAACTTGGTATCAAGTTCCACCACATACTCAGTTATGCATTCATGTGTTAGTTCAGTCATATAGCTATGCATCAGACATGCATTCTCATTATGAGAAAACTTAGTTCCTCAGAATCTTCAGTTATGCATTCAGGAATCAGTTACACATCCATTAGATTTGCATGTTCAGTATTATATGTCTAGCTTGTCCGTCATGTCAGTCAATAGATCATGTTGTAGTTATTCATGTTCTATTCATGCTCAGCTTATTGTTCCCCTCTCAGTCAGTTTTATTCAAGGATGAATGTTCTCAACGGGGAGATATTGTAATACCCGTGCCTTTTCTTAGCTTGAAATCATCGCCACGATATTAGAACTTGCTTTGAAATATGAATCAATTTCTGTACACATGGTATTTTTGAGATTTCACTTTCTATCACATGGTAAATTGATTAATCTTTCCATCGATATCAATTTCATCAAAATCTGGTATTGGGGGAAAGAAGTTATGGACTTTTACATAAGTAGATCGGACTGCCCAGTTTTGATGGTAGCATCCGGCGGACCGTCACTAGCCCGATGGACTGTTAGAGGCTGCCGTCGCACTAAGCCAGTGGACCTTCTTTCTGCCCAGGTCCGATGGTAAGGCCCGATGACCTATTACAGGTTCGACGTACCATCGGAAGACACCGTCGCATAAAACCAGTGGGACTAGCTTCTGTCAAGGTCCGAAGGTAGGGCCTAATGGACCATTTGAAGCCACCATCGCATCCTACGTTTAGTTATTTTAATTCATTTTAAATAGGGGTATTTTGGTCATTTATCACTCGTCTATATATACTCAATTATACCCGATTTTAGCCACTTTACTCAATATTTTTTCAGAAACAACAAATTAGGGTTTTCGTAAGAATCAATCCCGAAGAATAAAAACCCTTAGGTGCTTGATTCAAATCCAATAATTCAAGTTTTTCTCCACAAAATTTTAGGAATCATAACCCAGGTATGCATAGTGTTCATTCATGGACTCTTTTTGTCCATGAACTCCAAGAATCCCTTTTCTAAATTCTAGATTATGGTTTTCTTTATGAATTCATGATTGGACTATTCTTGTTCATGTTGATAAATGAGGAATTGACTTCTAATCCATGTTGGGTTATAATTTCTATGCGGGTTTAGTTATTATAGGCCTAGATTCATGCAATCCTCTGACCGAACCCATGAATGATGAAATTAGAATTAAAGCATGATGTTTAATTGTTGTATAATGCTCTTTACATGTACTATGACTACAATATGTTTTATAAAATTCCTAAATGAAGGAAAAGTGCCAAACTAGCATGATATCAAGAAATCCCTATGTATGTACAAGTTTATGCCTGTCAGATGTTTGATGAAATTCTTCAATAAATGTATTACGAATTATGATGTTAGTCATGTGTTCAAATAAGTTATGCTAAGTCAGTTTCCTTCCATCGAGTCCTGGGGGTACTTGTACCCAAAATATTAGCTATGTGCCTAGAGCCATGTCATGTTTTCACGATACTCTCAGTCAAGCTATGATCCATAGACTTCAGACAGTCTTATGACTCAGGAAATATCCATGATCACATGAACTCAGTTAGTTATCAGATATCAGTAGTATTACATTAGTCAATGGAAACTTAGTAAATTCAGTCCATGTTTAGTTTAGTAAATCATGATCAGTGTCCATTCAGATGGGAGTAGGAATTATAACCGAGTGAACCCAAGGTTGGGAACTCACCTATTATATGAGGGTGTGATTCTTAGAAGTAATCCATCCATTTTAGAACTATGTAGCTAGCATAGGTTGAGATATCATAGCCTGCTATATGAGGGTAGATGAGGTGGCTTAACCTGTTATATAAGGGTTCCCACCGTTCTCACTATAGTTGCCTGTTATGTTATGGTTACTCACATGTTGTCCTTACTAGTGGCGCAGTATTGACACCCTTCCAATCAGGGCACAAATTGGACCCCATCTTAGCTTTTATAGCACATTTGGGATATGTCAGTTAAATACTACTTCATACAATTTCATGTTACATAATTAGGACTATCAGATACAGTTAATCATTGTCAATAATAGAACTCAGATAGTTCTTCAGATTTTAGGGCTGTCAGATATAGTCAACTCAGATACAACATGGAACTTAGATTGTTTCATCAGATTTAGGACTGTAAGATACAGTCACTCATGTTATCAATTATATTCTGATTTAGTAGTCATGTTATCATGGTATCAGTATTAGTTATTATGTCTCATGCATGTATTCTCATGCTCATGTTAGTTAGTCAATTATTATTATTATTCATGCATATGAACCCCATGCATTCAGCCTACCTCACATGCGTACCAGTACATTCAATCCTACTGATGCATTTGAGCTATGGTGTTCTTATACCATAGGTTCAGAGACACAAGCTCCAGATTAGCAGTAGATTCCACTCTTCAACAGTTAGAGTAGAAGTGAGTCCTCATCCTTTGAGGACATGACAATTATTTCTTATTTTCTCATTATTCAGTTTACTAGACTAATTTATTTGGCCGGGGACATGTCCCATCCACTCCTTCTTCATATTTTTTATATAGTAGAGTCTTTCAGACTATATGCAGACTAGATTTCATATTTGATTCAGACTTCAGTATTTTCAGTTTGTTTTGGGTATTCCGTTACCCCACACAGATGTTATATTATCCATGTTATGTTCAGTATTGAAACTTATGGCCTTTCAGTGCATATTTCTACATTAGTATGTTATATTATGCAATGTACATGTAAAGATATCAGCTATGGGTTGGCTTGTGTTTCTTAGGGGCATGATCATCGTGTAGCATTTCGGGTACCAGATTCAGGGCATTACAATAATGTTCTTAGATTTACTAGCAGAAATCATAGAAGTCATACAAAAGGCTTTAAAAGAGCTCTCTAGTGTGTCATAAGTTCCTCAAGTTGAAAGTTTATGTCATTCTTATTAGTCATTCGGTGAAGAAAGAGTAAGATATGTATCCAGATTTATCATTAGCCTTTCAGTATGGATAGTATTCGTTAGACAAGATTGTGTGACTATAGATTGCTAAGTAGAGTTTGTATTCATGAGATATTGAAACCTAGAGTGTTATGATTCATAAGTAGATTGAATCTTCTTATAGTTGGAAGTGTGGGTTTAGAAGTGCAGTGACAAGAAGGGAGGCAAGAGCGATTTATTGAATATGTATATATCTGAATTTTTTTTTCATATGATTGAGTTGGTAATGAAGTGATATGTCCTTGTGTGTTAGTTTAGTTGAAGGTAGAGAAGGAGTTATTAGTTAAGGAGAATTGTTATTTACTTGAAGTATGAAAAGAGTTAGTGATGATATTTGTTATGTTAGAAAAGTATAGATTATTCATGAATTACTCGGTGGTTTAGTATTGTTAATTTAGGCTTCCCTTGAGGTTGCAAAAATGAGTTTAGTTAAAACTTATAGAACTATGAAAGAAGTTTAGGTGTATAGATGGGTGAATAGTAGTAATGGGTAGAAGGAGGGTGTGATATTGGATTGTAAATAAAATAGGCCATAAGATTATGATCGATTATTGTTAGTTAAGGATTTAGTGGACTAGTGTTCCTTGATGATTTATTTTATAGATTTCGAGTGAGAATGGTGCATGAGGTTGGATTGTAAATCATTTTTAGCATTTGACATTAATTTTGAATAGTGGATGATCCTAAAGGTGAGAATAATGATTGTTCGATTGTTGATTCTAGTTATACGAAAGTGATAGTCTTTCTTAATTCAATTCTTTTCTAATCAAAGATTCAGCTATATAGCTATTCTTATTATAAGTTCATGCATTCCCAGAAGTACTCAAAGGATTAGAATGATATAGAATCAGTTTACTAATTTATTTCAGCTGTGCATCCTCCGTTTTCTTAGCTAGCTAACCTCATTTGAGGATGAATGTTCTCAAAGAGGAGATATTGTAATACCCCAAGAATCCCAACCGATAGTAGAACCATTCTTCAAGATCATGAGAAATAAATTTTAGTGATTTGTTAGTTTTATGATCAAGTTTGATGTGTATTAAGGCCTAAAATATGTCCTACCTATTTGGAGAATCAAAACATCCCTTACTGATTGAATTCTTTAGAAGGATTCTTGTATAGTAAACTTCAAAGGAGCATATGTTTTGTTATACTATGATTTTTTTTATCTCATGACCCACCAACAGATATATAGTTGAATTATCTTTTGAAGGATACTGATTTCATCAAAATCCGATATCGGAGTAAAAAGTTATGGCCGTTTTACAACAAGCTATCCAAACAGTCAAAGTGCAACGGGAAGGCCGACTGACCATTGTGGATGCGATGGACCATCGCCCAAATAGTCATAATTGAGGTAGTAAGCCCATTTTCTGGCCAAAAAGTGACGGGTTGAAGGGATGGTCCATCCTCAGGGCGACGGTTCATCGCCCAAACCGTTTGGGACCTCCGTTTAGCTATTTTAAGCCATTTTAAAAGGATTTTAGGGTCTTTTCCACCCTTTTTAATACGTAATTAAATCAAATCAAAGCTCATAACTTCATATTTATCCATAGCATCAAAATTAGGGTTCCTTTCAATATCAACCTTCAAGAACAAGGTTCAAACTCTTCTTCAAGAAAACTCAAGAATCAAAAAATCATCATTCAAGAACCTTTAAGAAACACCTCCAAGAACATTCTCAAGGCTTCAAAAGTCAACTTGTTCCATTGAATCAAGCTAAATAAGGTATGTGGGGTTTCAAAAAGAACAATTCTTTCATCCTTGTGCCAAAAACTTATTTTAGATTATAAATTACTGAATTTTCTGTGATTTTCCATGGAATTGAAGTTAGGGTTTATACCCAATTTGTATTGGTTGAAGATTATGAGATTTCAAGTGATTGAATGTTGAATTACATGACTATTTCCATATATTTATGCATGTAATGCAATTTTCCAGATTTTTCCGAATTAAGTTTAAGCATGGTATAGGGATTCTTGATCCTATTATTTTGATGGTATTGAAGTATTTTCATGAGGTATGTTGAGCATGATGTTTTGCTGCGAATTTGATGAATGTTTATACATGAATTTTAAATTGGGTTTCATACCCATTATTACTATTTTCAAGATTATGAGTTTTGAGAGATTTTGAAGATAAATTTCATGTCTATTCTCATATTTTCATACCTATTGTAGAAATTTTCAGATTTTGAGTTAAATTATTAATCAGTTCAGTGAAAAGCATGATTATTATGATGTTTTGACATGAGTTTGAAGCATGGGATTTAAGCCCTAAGATTGATTTTGATATTTCAATAAAGATTTGATCTTTTAATCCATAGATGAGTTTTGGAATCCACTTTACAGAGTTATTCATATAATGTTAAATGCATAACTGATTTCCTAATAAAACCTTATATGAGTTTTAATGTGGATTTCCATGAGATGAGCATAGCTAACTGAAGGGAGTAGTATTTAGCACCGAGTCAAGTAAGTTACTATGGTTTCATATCCCAGGACTACATGCCACCGTAGGATTGAGATTTATGGGCCCGATGCCGAGATAATGATCACTGAGTTGAGGTTATACTCCCTTGAAAGAGTATGACACCCCTCCCCAACATGAGGTTTCTTCCTTAGGAGGACGAGACGTTGGACTCCATGTAGCTCACATGGTTTATGTCGGTTAAGAGAATCTCCTTGCTAGTAAAAGTAAATAACAGTTTTTGAGTATCTTAAGGTAAGTATTTTCCCTAATGATTTTAGTAACTAAGTGTAAAGACTCACAAAACTTATTCAGATATTGAATTACTTAAGACTTTTAGTTACAGAGTTATAGTTTTAGTTTTCAGACACAAAGGTGAGCTCCTTTTTCACTTAGCCTATATGAATTGAGATAAAGTATTTCTTATGCAGAAAGAAATTTTATATTTTATTTAGATTATAAGATTACGAGAACAAGAAGAGAATATAGATTTTAGAACTAAATGTTTTGGCTCACGCGATTTGTAAAGCAAGTTTTACTTCTTATCGCTACTTATTTCAGTATTTCAGATATTTCAGCTTATTTGAGTCACTTACATTTAGCATGCATTGTTTTATAAATGATGAATATGTGATATATTTTTACTTATGTATTCACCCACGTATGCTCAGTACATCCTCAAAGTACTGATCCACATATATGTCTATGTGCTACATTTCCTCATAATGTAGGTACAAGTTTTAGTATGCACATTCAGACTCAGACAGTTGTAGATTCTAGCCTATGAGATGATGAGTCCTCCTACTTCGGGGACTTCCGTCATACTTATTTATATTCTTTACTTTCTCATTCATACATATTGATTAAAAATAGTTAGAGTAGCTTTCCAGTTGTGTATAGTTAGTATAAGTAGAGGCTTCATAGACAGACAACAAAGTTAATGTATTCAGTTTGAGTTTTCTTGATAAAAGCAGAGTTGTAATCATGTGAATTCAGTTTTGTATTGAACACATTTCAAAAAGGGTTATCTTCCACTGATTTTGTACAAATTTAGCTATTTTATTCAGTTGCTTATGAGTTATGCCAATTGAAGGGTTAACTTAGAGTCTCTTATGATCCTAAGCACCGTGTGACATCTCAGAACCTATTTTTGGGGGTGTTACAACAAACTTTTGATTTACATGAATTCTTTTATTACTCTTTTCTTTA
>NC_061116.1:7955035-7964900 GCF_002878395.1 Capsicum annuum
TTTAAAAAAAAAAATCTCCTCGTGTATGAATTCACCTCCTCACTTTTTTTGATTTAATGTTTCTTTACTCCTTATTTATATTTTAATATTCCATTTTATCATTATTAAATTATCCATAATAAATTAACCACACAATTGTGCTCCCCTCATGATTGTTGAGGATTAAGTTGGAATCAGATCGTGATTGCGACCCTCAGGCTACGATCGCGGTAGCTGAGGGTCAATCTCTGGTCCTGAGTTTTAGTTTATACAATAACTGTAGTCTTTTGCTTTCCTTTTCAGCTCATCTTCACTCCTTTTCATTAGATCACCTAAAAACATACAGACCATGGGATTTAATGAAATTCAATGAAGAATTTGCCTCATGTATACAATCACTTCATCGTAGTGTGCACGAATTTGGATATAGATGAGTGGAATGTTTTCCACTAGTCATTAATCCAAACAAATTTTAGTTAATGAAAGAACCAAGTTTTCAATTATAAAAAACACAATATTTTACCTCGAACATATCAATTCAATTTTTTCTTTTTGCTGGTAACAACAAATTTCTTTTTCTATCCTTGAAATTACCATTAGAAATAAACATATTATCTCCATTTCTATCAAAATAAATTATGGTTATACAAAAGTATTTCTTCGATTTAAATTATCCAAAGTACTCACTCCTGAATTCCACATTGTTAGCCTCTTTATTCATTTCTTAATGGATTAGCTCGAATTCCAAGAAAGTTCAAACTCGTAAGAGCCTACATCTAATATGTTCAATGTATCACCTCATGAGAAATATGAGATTACAACACAAATAGATAAGTCGAGTTTTGAAGAGAAACAACTCTTTGAAAATGCTTTTTCTAGGTAAAATAATCAGGATTCTCAAATATTTTCTTAATTCATTGCTTCAAAAATCCACCATAAGTCAATGCAGGAAATAAGAAGTTACTACATAGCTTTTTTCAAAAATATTGAAATGGAGAATCCCCCACACAAAAATGGTATTGTTGTTGTTGTTGTTGCTGATGGTCATGATTAACAGGATCACCAAGTGCAACAACATGATAACATTCATCCACGTTACCATTAGGGAACTCAATAGGCTGAAATTGAATATCTATAATTAAATTTAGACATTTTTAAAATTTCTCCTAAAATTCATGATTTGTTTTTATATGGACCTTTTAGTGACCATTATTTTTATGTTTAATTATAAATTTTGTATGTAGTTTTTTGCATGTTATATTTGATTTTACGAGTTCCAACTCGGTGTTGCTTCATGTATGTCAAACTTTTGATTTATATGAATTCTTTTATTACTCTTTCTTTTTCTTTAAAAAAAATCTCCTCGTGTATGAATTCACCTCCAATATTTTTATGATTTAACGTTTCTTTACTCCTCATTTATATTGTAACGATCCATTCTGTTGTTATTAAATTATCCACACAATTGCGGTGCTCCTGCCGCGATCGCTGAGGCTTGAGCTTGCATCAAATTGCGATCGCCACCCTCAGGCTGCTATTGCAGTTCCTGAGGGCCAATCTCTGGTCTTGATTTTTAGTTTGTGCAAGCACTTTAGACTTTTTCTTTCCTCTTCAGTTTATCTTCACTCCTTTTAATCCGATTTACTAGAAACATTCAAACCATTGGATTAAATGCACTTCAATGAAGAATTTGTTGTATATATACAATCACTTCGTCATTGTGTGTGATATAGATGAATGGCAAGTTTTCTACTCATTATTAGTCGAAATAAATATTAGTTAATAAAAGACCCAAATTTTCAATTTTAAAAAACATAATACTTTACCTCGAACATATCGATTCGATTTTGTTAGTGCCTTCTAATAACATAATTACTTCTGGTATCTTTTGTAATTACCATTAGCAATATACATAATATCTCTATTTCTATCCAAAAAAAAAGAGTGCATATACAAAAGTATTGCTTTGCTTTATATCATCAGAAAAACTCACTCGGGAATTCAACATTGTTACCCCCTTTCTTCTTTTCTTAATGGAATGGCCTGAATCCCTAGAAAGTTAAAACTCGTAAGAGCCCGCATTTAATTTTTTTGGCGTATCACCTCACGATAAATCTGAGATTACTGCAAAATAGATAAGTGATGTTTTGAAGAGAAACAACTTTTTTAAAATGCGTTTTCTTGGTAAAATAATCAGGGTTCTCAAACTTTCTTTAATTCTGTTGCTTAAAAACTCCTTCATAAGACAATGCTAGAAATAAAATGTAACTACATTGCTTTTTCAAAAGCGTTGAAATGGATAATCTCCCACACAACAATGATATTGTTATTGTTGTTAATGATGATTCTCATGATCAGCAACATCACCAAGTGCAACTAAAAGATAACAGTCGTCTACGTAACCATTGGTGAACTCAATGGACTGAAATAGAACATCAGTAATTAAACGTAGCTCTTTTTTCAAATTTTTATAAAATTCATGATTAGTTTATACATGGACCTTTTTTTAACCATTATATTTATGTTTAATTATAAAATATTGTATGTAGTTTTCTACGTGATAGATTTGACTTTATGAGTTTCAACTCAGTGTTGTTTCGTTCATGAGAAACTTTTGATTTACCTGACTTCTTTTATTACTCCTTTATGTAAAAAAAACAATCTCCTCGTGTATGAATTAAGCTCTTCGCTTTTTAAGATTTAATGTTACTTTACTCCTCCTTTATATTGTAACTATTCATTTTTTCATTATTAATTATCCACGCAATTGCAGTGCTCCCCTCACGATCGTTGAGGCTTGAGTTGGTACTGGATCATGGTCACGATACCATAGGGTTGATCCCTGATCCTGATTTTTAGTTTGTACAAGAACTTTAGTCTTTCGCCTTCCTCTTCGTCTCTTCTTCACCGTTTTCACACGATAATCTAGAAACATATAATCCATGGGAATTAATGCAGTTCAATATAGAATTAGCCTTATATATACAATCACTTCATCTTAGTGTGCATGAATTTTTATATAGATGAGTGGCATGTTTTCCACTCATCATTAGTCGAAATAAATTTTAATTAATGAAAGAAAACAACTTTCAATAAAAAAACACAATATTTTGCCTCAAACATATCGATCAGTTTTAGTTTTTACTGGTAACAACAAATTGCTTGTTCTATCCTTGTAATTACCATTAGCAATATACATAATATCTACAATTCTATCCAAAAAAAATAGTAGTTATACAAAAGTATTTCTTCGCTTTAAATCATCCAAAGTACTCACTTGTGAATTCCACATTGTTAGCCTCTTTCTTCATTTCCTAATGGAGTAGCCCGAATTCATAGAAAATTCAAACTCGCAAGAGCCCAAATTTAATATGTTCAGTGTATCACGTCATGATAATTTTGAGATTACTACACAAATAGATAAGTGGAGTTTCGAAGAGAAACAACTCTTTGAAAATGCTTTTTCTAGGTAAACTAATTAGGTTTCTCAAGCTTTTTTTTAATTCATTGCTTCAAAAATTCGTCATAAGTGAATGTAGGAAATAAGAAGTTACTACATAGTTTTTTAAAAAAATATTGAAATTGAGAATTCCCCACACAAAAATGATATTGTTGTTGTTGATGATGATGATGGTCATGATCAGCAGCATCACCAAGCGCAATAGAATGATAACATTCGTCCACGTTACCATCGGGGAACTCAATGGACTGAAATTGAATATCAATAATAAAATTTAGACCTTTTTAAATTTATATCTAAAATTCATGATTAGTTTATATATGGACCCTTTTTTAACCATCATTTTTATGTTTAATTATAAATTTTGGTATGTAGTTTTCTTCTTGTAAGATTTGATTTTATGATTTTCAACTCGGTGTTGCTTCATGTTTAATTATAAATTTTGGTATGTAGTTTTCTTCTTGTAAGATTTGATTTTATGATTTTCAACTCGGTGTTGCTTCATGCATGTCAAACTTTTGATTTATATAAACTTTTTTAGTACTCTTTCTTTTTTAAAAAAAATCTCCTCGTGTATGAATTCACCTCCTAGTTTTTTATGATTTAATGTTTCTTTACTCCTAATTTATATTGTAACTATTTATTCGGTCATTATTAAATTATACCCGCAATTGCGGTGCTCCTGTCGCGATCGCTGAGGCTTAAGCTTGCGTAAAATCGCGATCGCGACCCTCAAGCTGCAATTGCAGTACCTAAGGGTCATTCTATGGTCCTGATTTTTGGTTTGTGCAAGCACTTTAGTCATTTTATTTCTTCTTCAGTTTATGTTCACTTCTTTTAATCTGATTTCCTAGAAACATACAAACTATTGGATTTAATGCACGTCAATAAAGAATTTTCCTTTAATATACAATCACTTCATCATAGCGTTCACGAATTTTGATATATATGAGTGGCAAGTTTGCCACTCATGATTAGTCAAAATAAATATTAGTTAATAAAAGACCCAAGTTTGCAATAATAAAAAACACAATATTTTACATTGAACATATCGATTCAATTTTTTTATTGCCTGGTAATAATAGAATAACTTCTAGTATCCTTTGCAATTAATATTAGCAATATACAAAATATCTCTATTTCTATCCATTGAAAAACAGTGCTTATACAAAAGTATTACTTCGCTTTATATCATCCAAAGTACTGACACGTGAATTCCATATTGTTATCCTCTTCCTCCTTTTCTTAATGGAATGGCCTGAATCCGTAGAAAGTTAAAACTCGCAAGATCCCACATTTAATTTGTTCGGCATATCACCTCATGATAAATCTGAGATTACTGCAAAAATAGATAAGTGAAGTTTTGAAGAGAAATAACTTTTTCAAAATGCTTGTTCTCGGTAAAATAATCAGGGTTCTCAAACTTTCTTTAATTTTGTTGCTTCAAAACTCCCTGAAAATCCAATGCAAGAAATAAAAAGTTACTATGAAGCTTTTTTCAAAAGCGTTGAAATGGAGAATTCCCCACACAACAATGATATTGTTATGGTTGTTGATGATGATGGTCATGATCAGTAGCGTCACCAAGTGTAACAGGAAGTTAACAGTCGTCCACGTAACCATCGGGGAACACCACAGTCTTAAATAAAACATTAGTAATTAAATTTAGATTTTGTTTAAATTTTTTTTATAAAATTCATGATTAGTTTATATATGGACCTTTTTTAATAATTTTGTTTATGTGTAATTATAAAATTTTATATGTATTTTTCTACATGTTAGATTTAATTTTATGAGTTTCAACTTGGTGTTTCTTCATGCATGACAAACTTTTGATTTACATGAATTTATTTATTACTCTTTTTTTTAAATAAAAAAAATCTCCCAGTGTTAAAATTCACCTCCACACTTTTTATGATTTAATATTTATTTACTCCTCATTTATATTGTAATGATCTATTTTGTCGTTATTAAATTATCCATAATAAATTATCCACGCAATTGTGGTGCTCCCCTCGTGATCGTTGAGGCTTAAGTTTGAATCGGATCACAATCGCGACCCTTATGCTACAGTCGCGGTACCTGAGGGGCAATCTCTGGTCCTGAATTTTAGTTTGTGCAAGAACTTTAGTCTTTTGCTTTCCTCTTCAGCTCATCTTCACTCATTCTCATACGATTACTTGTAAACATACAAACCATGGGATTTAATGAAATTCAATAAAGAATTTGCCTCTAGTATACAATCACTTCATCGTAGTGTGCACAAATTTTGATATAGATGAGTGGAATGTTTTTCACTTATCATTAGTCGAAAAAATTTTAGTTAATGAAAGAACAAAGTTTTCAATTATAAGAAACACAATATTTTACCTTCAACATATCGATTCAGGTTTGTATTTTGCTGGTAACAACAAATTACTTCTTCTATACTTGTAATTACCATTAGAAATAGACATAATATCTATATTTCAATCCAGAAAAAATAGTGGTTCTACAAAAGTATTTTTTCTCTTTAAATCATCCAAAGTACTCACTTGTGAATTTCACATTGTTAGCCTCTTTATTCATTTCTTAATGGAGTAGCCTGAATTTCAAGAAAGTTCAACTTTGAAAGAGCCCACAATTAATATGTTCAGTGTATCATGTCATGAGAAATCTGAGATTACTACACAAATAGATAAGTGGAGTTTTGAAGTGAAACAACTCTTCGAAAATGCTTTTTCTAGGTAAAATAATCTAGGTACTCACACTTTTTCTTAATTCATTGCTTCAAAAATCCGCCATAAGTCAATGCAGGAAATAAGAAGTTACTACATAGATTTTTTCAAAAATGTTGACATGGAGAATCCGCTACACAAAAATAATATTGTTGTTGTTGTTTATGTTGACGGTCATGATTAGCAGGATCACCAAGTGCAACAACATGATAACATTCATCCACGTTACCATCGGGGAACTCAATGGACTGAAATTGAATATCTATATTTAAATTTAGACTTTTTTAAATTTTTTCCTAAAATTCATGATTTATTTTTATATGGACATTTTATTAACCATTATTTTTATGTTTAATTATAATTTTTTGTATGTAGTTTTTTGCATGTTAGATTTGATTTTATGAGTTTCAACAAGGTGTTGCTTCATGCATGTCAAAATTTTGATTTATATGAATTGTTTTATTACTCTTTTTTTTATAGAAAAATCTCCTCGTGTATGAATTCACCTCCTAACTTTTTATGATTTAATGTTTCTTTACTCCTCACTTATATTGTAACGATCTATTACGTCGTTATTAAATTATCCACACAATTGTGGTGCTCCTGTCAAGATCGCTGAGGCTTGAGCTTGCATCAAATCGTGATTACGACCCTCAGGCTGCAATTGTTGTACCTGAGGGTCGATCTCTGGTCCTGATTTTTATTTTGCGCAATCACTTTAGTCTTTTGGTTTCCTCTTCAGTTTATCTTTAGTCCTTTTAATCTGATTTCCCAGAAACATACAAATCATTGCATTTCATGCATTTCTATGTAGAATTTGCCTCATATATACAATCACTTCATCAAAGTGTGCACGATTTTGGATATAGATTACTGGCAAGTTTGCCACTCATCATTAGTCAAAATAAATATTATTAATAAAAGACCCAAGTTTTCAATTATAAAAAATACAATAATTTATCTTGAATATATCGATTCAGTTTTGTTATTAATGAGTAACAACAGAATTACTCCTGGTATAATTTTTAATTACCATTAGCAATATACATAATATCTCTATTTCTATCTTTAAAAAAACAGTGCTTATACAAAAGTATTGTTTCGCTTTATATCATAAAATGTACTAACTCGTGAATACAACACTGTTATCGTCTTTCTTCTTTTCTTGATGGAGTGGCTTGAATCCCTAGAAAGTTAAAACTCCCAAGAGCCCACATTTTATCACCTCACGATAAATATGAGATTACTTCAAAAATAGATAAGTGGTGTTTTGAAGATAAACAACTTTTTAAAAATGCTTGTTCTCTGTAAAATAATCAGGGTCTCAAACTGTAATACCCCAAAAAAAAATTCAAACCACTATTAGAGCCATGACCAAGCTCATGCATAGCATATCATGGTTCTTTTATAGTTTTATGAGTATGTTAGATGTATATTAAGGCTTCAAATAAGTCCCAGCTATCAGACAAATCAAAACATTCCTTACTGATTGAATTCTTGAGAAGGATATTGGTATAGTCAACTTTAAATGAGCATATCTCTTATTATAATAGAAATTTTTGAGGTCATGACCTATCAACAGATATATAATTTAATTATCTTTTTAACGATATAAATTTCTCCTAAATCCGATATCGGAGCAAACAGTTATTCCTATTTTACTCTAGCATGTTAGGCTGGAAATAGTATGACGACATTCGTGGTAGCTTACCACATTTGTGACGCCCTATCATGAAGGTCGTCAGCCTTAGGAAGAAACCAGCTCCTAAGTGGCGACATTCATGGTAGTGTACCACATTTGTGACGCCCTATCATGAAGTTTGTCAGCCTTAGGCAGAAATTAGCTCCTAAGTGACGACATTCGTGGTAGCTTACCATATTTGTGATGCCCTATCAAGAAGGTTGTCAGCCTTAGGTAGAAACCAGCTCCTAAGTGACAAAATTCATGATAGATTACCATATTTGTGACGCCCTATCACGAAGGTCGTCAGCCTTAGGCAGAATCTAGCTTCTGTGTGACGACATTTTTTATAGCTTGTCACATTTTTGACGCCTTGTCATAAATGTCATCAGGCTTATGCAGAATCCATCAATTCCATCTCCTGTGTGACAAAATTTTTTAGGAATTGTAACATTTTTTGACGCCTTGTCACAAATTTCGTCATTTATGATTTTCAGCAACTGGGAATTTATTTCATAAGGGTATTTTGGTGTTTTTGTTCACCTTACACCACTTATAACCCTAAAGAGGCATAGTATTTCCCATTATTTTCTTCAGTTCAGCATCTAAAAAAAACCCTCTCTTACGTTCTCAACTACAAGATTAGGGTTTCTATCAAACTCATCTCTCAAAAGCAAGATTCAAGCCTTTTTCCGAGATAATTGAGAATTAAGTTTTCCAATCCAAGAACTCTCCAGTAAATCATCAAGGTTTCCTTTCTAAGGTATGCGTAGTGTTCATCTATGGATCCAATCCGTTCATAGAGCTCAAGAACCATGTTTTAAATATTATTTTGTAAAATTTTTGTGGTGATATGAGTATATACATTTTGAAGATTGTTGTTTAAGTTTCAACATGATGTCTAAAGGTATTTTCATGGAATATATATGTTTGTTAATTGGAAACCATGAACTTTAGGTGTTTTAATATGGTGCAAGTATGAAACTCACCTATGCCTTAAGGAATGCATGCAAGGTGTTTTATAAAATGCTTAGGATGCTAGAAATTCATGTTTGTATGGTTCTATGATGTCTAAATAACAAGTCCATGCTAGCTTTATACTTCAATATAAATCCTATGCTTTTCATGTATTGCTATTGTGGTGGTATGAAGCATGTAAGATAATGGAGATATACAATATGTACATGAAATATATCAATGCATTCCCTACAATGTTTAAGATGTTGAATAACTATATGAAATATGATATCCCCTACTTATGATATTATGAATTGTGGACTCAAATCTTGTGATCAAGTCATGTCATCTGTGTCAGTTTCCTTCTATTGAGTCCTGGGGGTATTCATACCCGAAAAACATAGCTTTGTGCCTAGAGCTATGTCATGTCACTACGATAATCTCAGTCAGTTATGTGACTCAGGAAACCTCAGAATTCTCATTATCTCAGTTAACTCTCAGATAATAGTACTACTCCGTCAGTCAACAGAAATTAGTTAATCTTTCCATGTACAGTCAGTTAAATCATGTTTAGTCTCTTCAGATGGGAGTAGAAGTTAGCACTGAGTGAACCCAAGGATGGGGACTCACATACCAGTTTAGGGTATGTTTCTTAGCAGTCATCTTTGTGTTCCAGAACTACATAGCCAGCGTAGGTTGAGATATGTTAGCCTGTCTGATTAGGGTTAATGAGGTGTCTTAACCTGTCAGTTTACGGTTCCCACCATTCTCCTTTCGAATACCTGCCAGCTAATGGTTACCCATAATTTTCCTTACCAATGGCGTGGTATTGACACCTCTGCAGTCGGGGTAGAGATTGGACCCCAACTTAGCTATATGCGTTATTAGGGCATGTCGGTTAAATAACTACCTCCCATAATTTTAGAATCAGTCTCAGCAAAAGAACTCAGATAGGTCTTCAGATTTCAGTATATTAAGATTGTCGGATACAATCAGACTCAGTTATAGTACGAAACTCAGATAATTCCATCAGATTCAGGATTGTCAAGTACAGTCGCCCATGTTATCAGA
>NC_061116.1:7967900-7973391 GCF_002878395.1 Capsicum annuum
ATAGATCTAATAAATTAATCAAATAAATACAAATACATACTACTTCCATAACTTTAAATAATATAGGCTTTGATACCAATTATAGGGTGATGCGAATAACTTGTGTAACTTAAATAGATCTACTGTTTTCTTTTGTGTTTGTATCGATGCTTTCTAATAGAATTTAAGCAAATTGAAGGTTGCTCTTTGATAATGGTGACATACAAGAAAGAAGCAATTTTATTTACAAGATGACATCATGGAATTCCAAGTTTCGTTAGAGATTGGTAAGTACACTAGAAAAATAATAGTTCTCTTTACATCTTGTGATACAAATATTATTAAAAAAAAAAGGGTAATTTCAATTTTTAAAAATAACACTTACACATTAAATAGTAGCTTGGAAACCCTGTGAAAATCTATAGGCGTTTCCATATTAAGAATTGAAACAACTCTCTCTATAGTTGCAGTGTTTGTCCAAATAATTCGTGTCTACTATAGAGAGGTGCTACTATATAAATATAGTGGAATTTGATGTTTAAATATCAGTTAATTTTTATTAATAAAAATATGAAAAAATATTAACCAATTTTAACCAAAATAATAGCGAAACAAGGAAGTTCCAAATATATTTCTAAGGTTTTAATATTTTATTTTATGTAGTACATAATATATTTTTATAAAATATAAATATTACAAAATATTTGAATATACAGTTAAAGAGAGGTAATATTATAAAGAGTGTACCATTATAATAAAAGTCTTTGTTATAGGTAGAATGTCGTTATAGAGAAGTAACATATAACATGAAAAATCAGTTTCAGAGAAAATTAGGTCACTATAGTGAAATACCCTTATAATAACGGGTTATTAAAGAGAGATCTAACTCTATATAAATATTGAAGTAATTTTATAAAATAAAATCATTCAAGCGAGGTATACGCGTGAGGCGCCTATTCTAAACTAATTTGTTTTGAAAGAAAAGAAACACGAAAGGAGTTTCGTAAAAGAATTTAATTTTCTCAAAATAAATATGTTTAAAACATGTTTATTAGCAAAAGAATATTTTTGAGTCAATTAATTAACAATAAAAAATTTATTAACAGAACTATTAGTGAGTGATATTTTTATTCGATTTCACATAATTTAAAAGGTATTATTGACCATTTCCCATTACTTCTAAAATTAATCATAGAGTTTTTTCTTTCCTTCATTTATACTCTATTTTGTTGATTTCTTCTCCGGTGTCTGGTATCTGCATTATAGTGATTAAATTCAAATTCGCACTAAAATGCACCACATTGGGGGATAAAGCACTACTTAGTAAAGGTGACTCCGTACCCGTGGGGACTAGAACCCCAGATGTCCGATTAAGGATGAAGGAATACATAACGATCCACCGCAATGATGATATTTCGTATATGATATCTATTCTATAGTGTGATTAGTTGAAATAAATTTCAATTTATAAAAGACCCAAGTAGAATATTCATAATGTGGACCTTTAATATTGATAATGTGGAACCCCAATATTATAATATTGTTGGGGTCAAAAATAAAATTTATTTCAATTAAGACTAAAAGTGAAGAATAATGGGAGTTCATGTACATAACTCCACTAATTATACAGAAACAGAGAGAAAGAAGAAAAAGAACACTCAAAGAAGAAGATGTAACAAAACAAGAATGAAAGAGAGAGTTTAGATCAGTTGAATAGGTGATCATTCTAGATGATCATATGTGATCATTCTAACTAGTAGGTCTTGGAATCTTCTAGACGAGGTCATGGAATCTTCTAGACGATAATAGGTGCTCATTCTAACAAACTAACTTGCCAACTAACTTTGTGAAGATGATTAGCTAAACTAATTCTGTGAAGTTCTGCACATTACTAACATTATGAACCTAGAAAACTAACTTATTTATTACTCAACACTCCTCCTCAAACTTGAGGGGTAAGGACATTGATAGATTTTGTAGGCACTCCTATCACGTGTTTGGTGAGGAGATCCAATTGGGTCATCACCTTAGAGATATTTTTATCCCTTTCTTCGTCTTTCTTTCTTTGCTCTTTGTTGACATACGATGCAGTGGAAGACCTACGGCTAATTCAGAATCCCGAGAATGCCATCTCCAATTTTTCTTAGTGACTTGCTCAAGTATATTTGCTACAACACCATATGACAACTTCACAAGAGAACCACCCGAAGCATTATCCACAACCGTCTTATTGAGTTGATCCAATGCTCTATAAAATATTTTTAGGAGCATCTTCTACAACACTTCATGGTTGGGTCATTGCATGGGCTTTTCATTGAATCTTTGTCACACCTCATGTTAGGGCTCACCACTAGGAGTTAACCTGTAAAGCGCAGCTAAAATTAAACATTGAGGTAAGGTTGGGAAATTTTGGTGTAAATCTTTATTTCACAAAGCTATATACTAACACTAATAAGGGATTTAACAAGTGATTAGTAAATCAAATTAAGAGAAATCTTGGGGCTATGCTACCATAAGGGTCACTCATTTATGGTTAATCAGAGGTTAGTCAAAGTTTTAGTTAAGAGTTTGGGTAGGCTAGGTTTATGATTTTAGTGCTAGTCTTTCAACAAAACACTAAATTTCACTCAAGGATTGTTTCAAATAACTCATGAGCACAACAAATTAATCAACCCAATACAACATACTTGCATCCTTATTTCCAAGATAATGCTTATGAACATAGCACGCCCACAAACTATCCATATTTCTAAGATAATGCCATGAGAGAAGCTAAATCAATGTGTAGTTGACTATCACTCATCACCCATATCCCACTTGCAAGGAAGATATATGATCCAAGTTAATTGGGGTTTCACCCACAATTCTCAAATAAAACCTATAGTAATAGGAAAACCCGACCTCCTTAACTAGTTATTTGGACTAAAAATGAGCACCCATACAACGTTAACCACCTAATTTCACATAACCCCAAGATAAGAATTTTAGATACTTATGAAATTGGAGAGAAGAAATATACCCAGGTTGACATTGAAGGAATCCATTGAAAAGCAAGCGAGAATAATCCAAACTTTAATTTTGAATTACAACTAAAATCTCTAGAGAATTTCTACAATTTTTTTTTTCAAAATTGAAATGTTTTTTTCTACTCAAAACTTGAAAATTGGTTGAAAGATACCTAATTGTGCAACAGTTTGTGCTTTTGAGTTTTGGGATTCAGCTCCACGAATTTATGATTTTGCCCTTAGAAAATTTCTGCTCCATCGCAATTTCTTTTGGTTGACCGAGTTTGCGACCATCGCAATCATTGTAATGCCCCGAATCTGATACCCGAGATGCTACACGGTGATCATGACCCCGAAGGACCATAAACTAACCCATGACTGATATCTGTAATTTTACACTACATAATATAATATAATAATACAGAAACATGCACTGAAAGGCCATAAGGTTCAATACAGAACATAATTTGAATAACATCTGAGTGGGGTAATGGAGTACCCAAAACAAGACTAAAAATACTGAAGTCTGAATCAAATCTGAAATCTAGTTTACATATAGTCTGGAAGCCTCTACTGTCTGAATAATCTGAATAAGGAGTTGATGAGAAATGCCCCGAACTAACTCCGACTAATAAACTAACTAATGAGATAATAAAGAAATAATCATGTCCTCGAAAGATGAGGACTCACTTATACTCTGAATGCTGGAACTGGAATCTACTGCTGATTTGGAGCTCGTGACTTTGAACCTATGATATAAGAAAACCATAGCGCGAATGCGCCAATATGATTGAATGTACTAGTATGCATGTGAGGTAGGCTAAATGCATGAAGTTCATATGCATGAGCAATAATAATATCTGACTGACTATCATGAGCGTGAGAGTACATGCATGAGACATAATAACTGACACTAATATCATGATAACATGATTACTGAATCTGAATATTGATACATAACATACTGATAATTGAAATGACTGATAATATGGATAACTAAATTTGAATATAGCTGATAACATGAGTGATTGTATCTGATAGTTCTAAATCTGATGGAACTATCTGAGTTCCATATTCTATCTGAGTTGACTGTGTCTGGCAGTCTTAAAATCTGAAGAACTATCTGAGTTCTATTACTAAGACTGATTGAGTGTATCTAAAAGTTCTGATTCTATAACATGACTGTGGGAAGTAGTATTTAACCAACATTCCCCAAATATGCTATAATAGCTGAGCTGGGTTCCAATCTGTGCCCTGATTGGAAGGGTGTCAATACCATGCCACTGGTAAGGACAACATGTGAGTAGCCCTCGTATAACAAGTAACTCTAGTGAGAATGGTGTGAACCCTCATATAACAGGTTAAGCCACCTCATCTACCCTCATATAGCAGGATATGATGTCTCAACCAATGCAGGCTACGTAGTTCTGGAACACAAGGATTATTTCTAAGAATCACACCTTTATATAACAGGTGAGTTCCTATCCTTTGGTTCACTCAGTGCTAATTCCTACTCTCATCTGAATGGACACTGATGATGATTTATTGAACTAAACTGAACATGGAATGAGTTACTGAATTCCGTTAACTGACGAAATACTACTAATATCTGATAACAAACTGAGTTCGTGACATCATGGAAATTTCTTGAGTCATAAGACTATATGAAGTCTAGGAATTCATGGCTTAACTGAGAGTATCGTGAAAACATGACATGGCTCTAGGCACACAGCTAATGTTTTGAGTACAAGTACCCCCAGGACTCGACAGAAGGAAACTAAAAAAGTTTGATTTACTTGAATACATAATTGTCATCATAATACATTTAATGAATTATTTCATCAAACATGTTATAGGCCTAACTTGTACATACGTGGGTATTTCATGATATCATTCCAATTTTGACCTTTTTCCTCCATCTAGAAATCTTATCAAATATATTGTAGGCATGGTACATGTAAGGCACATTATACAACAATTAAACATCATGTTTCAACTGTAATTTCATTATTCAAGGGTTTAGTCGTAGGGTTGCATGAATCTGTTTCAACTGTAATTTCATTATTCAAGGGTTTAGTCGTAGGGTTGCATGAATCTAGGCTTATAATAATTAAACCCGCATAGAAATTATCTCCCAAAAAGTATTAGAATTTAATTTCTCATTTGTTAACATGAACAAAAACAGTCCAATCATGAATTCATAAAGAAAACCATAATCTAGAATTTAGAAAAAGGGTTCTTGGACTTCATGGACGAAAGGAATCCATGAATGAATACTATGCATACTTGGGATGATGTTCTTGAACTTAAATAAATGGAAATCCTTTTGTTCTTGAAGATGATTGGATTTTGTTCTTGGAGATTAAGGTTAGAGAGAAACCCTAATATTTGTTGTGAAGTTATAATGAACACAATGACTGAAATTATGTATTATTGGGTATATATAGGCGAGTGATAAACTACCAAAATACCCCTTTAAAAATAATTTAAAACAACTGAGCGAATTA
>NC_061116.1:7976391-8024492 GCF_002878395.1 Capsicum annuum
ATGGTCCATCGGATTTGGACAGATCTGGGGCTCATTTCCTCTTCTCGACGGTGGGTGTGCGAATTTTCGTCATTGGGTCCATGGTCCATCGAACCTCGCCATTGAACCTTTCTAGAAATTGGATCCATTGCCTCCATGCGACGGTCTTGGGCGACGATCCGTCGCCTTCACCATCGCACCTGGACAATTTTTCTGCTTTCTGTATTTCCAACATAACTTTCTTATTTGACACCATATTTTGATGAAATTGGTATCGATGAAAAGCTTAATCAATTTTCCATGTGATGGAAAGTAAAAATCTAAAAATACCATGTGTACAAAAATAAATTCATATATCAAAGTAAGTTTAAACATCCTGGGGATGATTTCAAGCTTGCAAAAGCATGGGTATTACAATCCTCCCCCTTGAGAATATTCATCCTCAAATGAGACGACTGAGAGGGGAAATAATAAGCTAAGCATGAACTGAGCATAAATGACTGGAACATGGTCTCATTACCGACATAACTTACAAGCTGAATACCTAACATACTGAACATGCATATCTGATGTATGCATAACTGATTCATAAATGCATAATTTAGTGTTCTGAGGAATTAAGTTTTCTAACAATGATAATGCATGTTTGATCCATAAATATATAACTCAGCTGATACATGAATGCATGACTGAGTATGCGGTGGTAGTTGATACCAAGTTTATAGTGGGAACATGAGCATGAAGCTAAACACCAAGTTTTTGAGGAAAACTGAACGTGAAACTGAGTGAGATTAAAGAGAACTGTTACCTTGAGCTTGATTTGAGTTGGCGGGGAAGAGGTGAGGATACTTGGTATGCATATTTGCTTCTGCTTCCTAAGTATCTCCCTCAACTGATTGATTTCACCAAAGAACTCTAACTAGAGGGACTTCTTTGTTCCTCAAAATACGAGTCTGATAATCTAGGATTGCAACTGGTATCTCTTCGTAAGAAAGGCTATTCTGAAAATCTATGCTTTGAATAGGGACTACAACTAATGGGTCACCTATACACTTCTTGAGTAAAGAGACATAGAAGACTGGGTGAACTGAAGATAGATCTGAAGGCAACTCGAGCTCATAAGCTACTTTGCCCAAGTGACTGAGAATCTTGAAGGGTCTGGTATATTAGGGACTGAGCTTTTCCTTCTTTCTGAATATTGTCACCCGCTACATGGGAGAGATCATGAGGTAGACATGATCATTAATCTCAAACTCAAGATCTTTTCTACGAACATCTGCGTAAGACTTTTGTTGGCTCTAATTTTCCTAGAGTCTTTCTTTAATCAACTTAACTTAATCTAAGGCGTCAAATATGAAGTCAGGAGCTATGGTTGAGGCCTCACTAACTTCAAACCAACCGAATGGAGATATATATCTCCTACCATAGAGAGATTCAAATAGAGCTATTTGGATACTGGAATAATAGCTATTGTTGTATGCAAACTTAATCAAAGGCAAGTGGTCATCCCAACTACCCTTGAATTCAATTGCACACACCCTTAGCATATCTTCTAGAGTATGAATGGTCCTTTCTTCTTGACTATCTGTCTAAGGATGAAAGGCCGTACTAGATGAACTTAGGTACCAAGACCCTTTTATAATGCTTTCCAAAAATGATAGGTGAACTGGTTACCTCTATCTGAGATAATGGACAATGGAACACCGTGCAATCTGACTAACTCTTTGATGTAGAGTTTGGTGTAATCCTTGGCTGCATAAGAGGTATGAACTGAAAGAAAATGAACTGATTTGGTCATTCTGTCTATAATGACCCAGACTAAAT
Organism: Capsicum annuum; assembly: GCF_002878395.1. Lineage (NCBI taxonomy): Eukaryota > Viridiplantae > Streptophyta > Magnoliopsida > Solanales > Solanaceae > Capsicum > Capsicum annuum. The sequence goes on from NC_061116.1 coordinate 7,978,195, forward strand.
TATGCAGATGACGAGTTTGAGGTAAACCCGTCACGAAGTCCATGTTCACTTTTTCCCACTTCCAAGTAGGAATAGTGAACTCCTATATAGGATCACTAGGCTTCTGATGCTCTATCATAACCTGTTGACATATAGAGCACTTAGCCATAAACTTTGCAACATCTGTCTTCATCCCACTCGACCAATAGATCTCCCACAAGTCATGATACATCTTAGTGGGCCCTGGATGAATAGAGTAGCGTGCACCATGCACTTCTGTGAGAATTCGCTGCCTTAAGTCGTCTACACCCGAAACACAAAGACGACCCTGAAAATGAAGAACACTATCTCAACCTTAGAAGAAAACCTCTATTTTTTGATTCTGGACTTAACAAGGCTGGGATCTCTATCTTTCTTTTCTTTTACCTTAGAAACTAGAGATGATTTTGAGCTACTCTGAACACATACGCGACCCTCTAAGGAATTGACTAAGCGAACGCCTAGTCTGGCAAGCTGATGGAATTCTTAATCTAACTTCTTTTTACTATCCTCCACATGAGAAACACTACCCATAGACAGTGTACTGAGAGCGTCGGCCACTACGTTGGCCTTGTTCGGATAATAAAGGACACTTATGTAATAATTTTTTAAGATCTCTAACCACCTTCTCTAATGAAGATTGATATCTTTCTGATAAAAGACATACTGAAGGCTCTTATGATCTATGAAGACATCTACATGAACACCGTATAGATAATGCCTCCAAATTTTCAAGGCAAAGACTACGGCTGCTGACTCAAGATCATGAGTAGGATATTTCTTCTCATGGGATTTAAGTTATCTGGAGGCGTAGGCTATGAACTTACTATGATGCATGAGGACACAACCCAAAACTATTCTGGATACATAACAATATACCACGAACCCATCTGAACCATCTAGAAGAGCTAGAACTAGAGCTGAGGTGATTCGAATCTTTAACTCCTAAAAACTCTTCTCGCAAGGATCTGACCACAGAAACTTGAATTTCTTCTAAGTCAATATGGACATGGGGGATGTAATAGAAGAAAATCCCTTAACAAATCGTCTGTAATAGCCAGCCAAACCTAAAAAACTCCTGATATCTGATGGAGAAACAGGGCGAGACCAATTTCTTACTGCTTCGGTCTTTTAAGGATCCACTCTAATGCCATCACCAAAAATTATATGGCCAAGGAATGGTACTTATCTTAGCAAAAACTCGCACTTACTAAATTTGGTGAATAACTGATGATTTCTAAGAGTCTAAAGTACTGTTATGAGATGGTATGCATGGTCGCGCTCAGTGCAGGAATAGACCAGAACATCATCTATGAAGACTATGAAGAACATGTCCAAGTACTTCCTGAACACACAGTTTCGAAAGTCCATGAAAGCGGATGGGGCATTGGTAAGACCAAAGGACATAACTAGGAACTCAAAGTTACCACACCGAGTATGGAAGCTATTTTTGGAATGTTACATTCTCTAACTCTGAGGTGATAATAGCTGGATCTGAGGTCTATCTTAGAAAAATAACTAGCAACCTAAAGTTGGTCAAATAAGTCATCAATTCTGGGAAGAGGATACTTGTTTTTTATCATGACCTTATTAAGTTGATGATAATCAATTCATATTCTGAGAGAACCCTCTTTCTTGAGCATGAATAAGACTGGTGCGCCCCATGAGGAAATGATGGGTACGATAAATCCCTTATCTAAGAGATCCTTCAAATGTTATTTCAATTCATTAAGGTATGCTGGTGCCATTTTTTATGGAAGAATAAATATAGGCTTAGCATCCAGAAGAAGGTTAATACCGAAATCTATTTCCCTTTCAAGAGGAATTCTTGGAAGATCTTTGGGAAAGGCGTCTGAATATTCATTTATGACTAGAACTAATTCAATATTGGGAGTCTCAGAACTAGTGTCCTTAACTCACACAAGATAATAGACACATCCCTTAGATATCATTTTCCTTGCTCGAAGGTAGGAAACAAGCTGATCTCTGAAAGTGCATACACTACCCTTCCATTCTAGGATGGGTTTATTTAGAAATTGAAATTGGACTATTCTATTTTTGTAATCAACTGTGGCATAGTAGGAATGAAGCCAATCCGTGCTGAGAGTGACCTCAAAATCAGTCATCTCTAATTCGACTAAGTCTGCTGAAGTGACTTTCTAAAATATCATAATCGGGCAATTTCTGTATACCTGCTAGGCTATGATGGTTTTACCTACTGGGGTAGCTACTAAAAGAGCTCCGCTAGAATTTGGGACTGATTTTGAAATCAACTGCTATATAAAAAGTAACAAAAGACAAAGAAGCTCCTGGATCTAGCAAATCATAAACATACACATAAAAAATCTATAACATACCAGTAACAACATCAGTAGAATTTTCCTGATCTTGTTGGGTCTGAAGAGCATAGAGTCTATTTGGGCGTTGTCTACTAGTAGCACTGGAGGTGGCACTTTTATGATTTGGGCGACCAAACTGAGTTGAAGAGCGATTCTATTGATCCTAAGGACCTAGGTGAGGACAGTCTCTAACTCTGTGACCTGGATTGTCCTAACCAAAACAAATACTACTACCCACTCTACACATACTCTGATGGTGCTTACCATAAGTTAGGCAAAGAGGATAGATTTGGGCACCGCTAACACTGCCCTGGGTCTTAGAACCTAGTGCTCTATCTCTGTTTCCCTCTCTAAACTTAAGAACTGGAGCACTGGCTATAGAAGAAGCTGGAACTGATGGCTTAGGATGAAACTGAGAACGGTTTCCTCCTTCTAACTTAGGCTGAGCAAATTTGAAACTACCTGTCTTTGCTCTCTTGTTCTGTTTCTCCTTTTTCTTAATCTTTTGCTCCTCTATCTGCTGAGCATGGGTCATAAGTCTAGCTAAGGTCATGACACTATTTAGCATAGTGGATCTCCACTTATTTACCATGCTATCTTTCACCACTAAAATGAACTTACTCATCCTTTCCCTACTATCTGCAAGTATATGAGGGGCATATCTGGCTAATTGAGTAAAATTGAGAGAATAATCATTCACTATCATATTGCCTTGCCTGAGGTTGATAAACTCTAACACCTTGTCTTATCTAAGGTCTAGGGGAAAGAATAGATCAAGGAAAGCTGAGGCCAACTCCTCCTACTCAAATGACCCTGCATCATTTGCCCTTTCTGACTTTCACTATTTGAACCAAGTGTGAGCCACATCCTATAAATGATATGCAACTAACTTAGCACTCTTCACAGTAGTCACCCCCATAATATCTTTCACCTTCTGAACTCGATCTAGAAATTCTTGTGGGTCCTCATCTGTCTTAGACCTAAGAAAGATTGAAGGATTCATTCGGGTGATGTCTCAAATTCTAGATGCAGTTGAATTGGCCACTAGGTTTGCCAGAACGACAGCTGGTCATTCATTCTGGGCAGCTACTACTGATCAAGAGTAGTGAATGCGGTCCTGAACTCCATATGAGAAATATGATTTCCCAAAGGTTCTTTGAGCTGAGGGGCTAACTGATTTCTTCTCTTGGGAGGAATATTTTGAAATAAAGAGAAGAAGAAGATTAGACTGAGAGATTGAATTGAGATTATGCTCACTAGCATGACATGGATACTAAAAAAGAGGAAACTGTTCCTAAAACATCTCATAGACTCCTGCACATAAATGTGGTGTGCAACACACCCATGTACAAAACTCTAATAGATGCGGCTTTTAGACTTCCTAGGACTCTATTAAACCTTAGGATCTGATACCAACTTTATAATGCCCTAAATATGGTACCCAAGTTGCTACACAGTGCTTATCACCCCGAAGGACCACAAACTAACCCATGACTGATATCTGTACCTATACACTGCATAATATAACATAATAATGTGGAAACATGAACTTAAAGGCCACAAGGTTCAATACTAAACATAATTTGAATAACATCTGAGTGGGGTAATGGAGTACCCAAAACAAGACTGAAAATACTGAAGTCTAAATAGAATATGAAATATAGTCTGCATATAATCTGAAAGCCTCTACTGTCTGAATAATTTGAATAAGGATTTGATGGGACATGCCCCGAACTAACTCCTTCTAATAAACTGACTAATGAGATAATAAAGAAATAATCATGTTCTCAAAAGATAAGGACTCACTTCTACTCTGTCTGCTCAAGCTAGAATCTACTGCTGATCTAGAGCTCGTGTCTCTGAACCTATGGCATAAAAACACTATAACACGAATTCATTAGTATGATTGAATGTATTGGTATGCATGTGAGGTAGGCTGAATGCATGGGGTTCATATGCATGCGCAATAATAATATCTAACTGACTATAAAGAGCGTGAGAGTACATGCATGAGACATAATAAGTGACACTAATATTGTGATAACGTGATTACTAAATCTGAATACTGATACATGACATACTGATAACTGACATGAATGATAACATGGATAACTAAGTCTGAATATAACTGATAACATAGACTATATTTCACAGTCCTAAATTTGATGGAACTAACTGAGTTCCGTATTCTATCTAAGTTGACTGTATTTGACAGTCCTAAAATCTGAAAAACTATCTGAGTTCTATTACTGAGACTGATTGACTGTATCTGACAGTCCTAATTTTATAACATAAAACTGTGGGAAGTATTATTTAACCGACATGCCCCAAATATGCTATAATAGCTGAGCTGGGGTCTAATTAGTGCCCTGATTTAAAGCATGTCAATACTGCGCCACTGGTAAGGACAATATATAAGTAACCCTCGTATAACAGGTAAATCTAGTGAGAACGGTGGAAACCCTCATATAACAGGTTAAGCTACCTCATCTACCCTCATATAATAGGCTACGATGTCTCAACCTATGTTGGCTACATAGTTCTAGAATGCAAGGATTGCTTCTAAGAATCACACCCTCAAATAACAAGTGAGTTCCCATCCTTGGGTTCACTCGGTGCTAATTCCTACTCCCATCTAAATGGACACTGATCATGATTTACTGAACTGAACTGAACATGGAATGAGTTATTGAATTCCGTTGACTCACAAAATACTACTGATATTTGATAACTGACTGAGTTCATGAGATCATGGCAATTTTCTGAGTCATAAGACTGTCTGAAGTCTAGGAATTCATGGCTTGACTGAGAGTATCATGAAAAAATGACATGGCTCTAGGCACACAACAAATGTTTTGGGTACAAGTACCCCCAGGACTAGATAGAAGGAAACAGACAAAGCTTGACTTACTTGAGTACATAATAGTCATCATAATACATTTAATGAAGCATTTTATCAAATATATGATAGGCATAACTTGTACAAACATGGGGATTTCATAATATCATGCTAGTTTTGACACTTTTCCTCTATCTAGGCATCTTCTCAAACATATTGTAGGCATGGTACATGTAAGGCACATTATAAAATAATCAAACATCATGCTTCAATTCTAATTTCATTATTCAAGTGTTTGATCGTAGGATTGCATGAATCTAGGCTTATAATAATTAAACCCACATAGAAATTATCATCCAACAAGTATTAGAATTAATTTCTCATTTATCAACATGAACAAGAATAGTCCAATCATGAATTCATAAAGAAAACCATAATCTAGAATTTAGAAAAGGGTTCTTGGACTTCATGGACAAAAGGAATCCATGAATGAATACTATGCATACTTGGAATGATGTTCTTGAACTTGAAGAATTGGAAATCCTTTAGTTCTTGAAGAAGATTAAATTTTGCTCTTGGATATTAAGTTTAGAGAGAAACTCTAAAATTTGTTGTAAAGTGATAATGAACACAATGGCTGAAATCGTGTATCATTAGGTATATATAAGCTAGTGTTAGATGACCAAAATACCCTGTTAAAATGATTTAAAACAACTAAGAAAATTATCCTATGGTGGGGTGCAACAGTCTATCACTGGTTCGACGGTCCGTCGGACCTCTCCGTCGGACTAGGACTGATCTGCGGCTCACTGCCTCTTCGCGACTGTGGGTGTGCGACGGTCCATCCACTGGTCGACGGTCCGTCAGACCTTTCCATTGAAACTTTCTCTAAAGTGGATCCATTGACTCCGTGCGACGGTCTTGGAAGATGGTCCGTCACTTGTCCGACGGTCTATCGCTTTCACCGTCGCACCCAGGCAATTTTTCTGCTATCTGTATTTCAGACATAACTTTCTCATTTGACATCGTATTTTAATGAAATTGGTATTGATGAAAATATTAATCAATTTTCCATGTGATGGAAAGTGAAAATCCTTAAAATACCACATTTACAAAAATAGATTCGTATTTTAAAGCAAGTTCAAACATCCTGGCGATGATTTCAAGTTAGGAAAAGACACAGGTATTACAATCGAGGTGATCCCCTCATGATCGCTGAGGCTTGAGTTTTCATCATATTATGATCGCGACCCTCAGGCCGCGATTGTAGTACTTAAGGGTTGATCTCTTGTCCTTATGTTTAATTTGTGCAAGCACTTTGGTCTTTTGCTTTCCTCTTCATCTCTACTTCACTCCTTTTCATTCAATTACTTGGAAACATACAAACTATGGGATTTAGTGCACTTTAATAAAGAATTTGCCTTATATATACAATCACTTCATCTTAGTGTGCATTAATTTGGATATCGATGAGTGACAAATTTGTCACTCATCACTAGTTGAAATAATTTTTAATTAATGAAAGACCCAAGTTTTCAATTATGAAAAGAAGTATATTTTACCTCGAACATATAGATTCAGTTTTGTTATTGTCTTGTAACAGCAGAATTACTTTCGCTACCCCTTGTAATTACCATTAGCAATATACATAATATCTCCATTTCTATCTAAAAGAAAAATAGTGAACATACAAAAGTATTTGTCCACTTTAATCACCCAAAGTACGCACTCATGATTTACACATTGTCAGTCTCTTTCTTATTTTCTTAATAAAGTGGCCTGAATTTGTAGAAAGTTCAAACTCGCAAGAGCCCATATTTAATCTGTTCGATGTATCACCTCACGATAATTCTAAGATTACTGCACAAATTGAGAAGTGGATTTTTGAAGAGAAATAATATTTTGAAAATTCTTTTGCTCAGTACAATAATCAAGGTTCTCAAACTTTTTTTGAATTTATTTCTTCAAAACTACCTCAAAAGTCAATGCAGAAAATAAAAACTTACTACATAGTTTTTTTTCAAAAATGTTCAAATGAAGAATCCCCAACACAACAATGATATTGTTGTTATTTCTTATTGGGGAACCTATGGACTCAAATTGAACATCAATAATTAAGCTTATCTCTTTTTTCATTTTTTTTCTAAAATTCATGATTAGTTTATATGTGGACCTTTTTTAACCATTATTTTTATATTTATTTATAAATTTTCTTCTGTAGTTTTGTGCATGTTATATTTGATGTAGATTTTAAATACAAGCAAATTTATCCACGACTGCTTTCTATCTTCCGTTGTATGTTATAATCACCATACAACCCTTCGGAATGATAAAATAAGAAATTGATGAATTTTGTGTTTCTCTCTTAAGTAATAGAAAAGAAAAAGTAAGACACTTGGTCCAAAAGAAAAAAGAACTTTCTATTGTGATTGTAACTATTGTAATCTAAGAGGGTGGCATCACAATGCAAAGTACGAATGATTGTCTTACAAATAATTAATTTTTCCATAATTATGGGCATAAATTACATTACACTATATCAAAATCTGAATTTCACACTATATTAATAAGAACAGAAATGCACATACAACATTAGAATTTCCATGCAACAATAAAACTATTGAAGTACAATGAAAATATTAAAATTATTCGAGGATAGAGGTAAGAATAGGGATGATAAACTTATACTCTGACACTAAAACTGAGAAGAATCAAACTCTTTTCTCAATAATATGCATAATGCCTAAATCACATATCAGTACGTCCTTAATGGAATCTTTCTCACTCCCACTACTCAACTTAGATCTGAAACCATCCTGGTCTTATTGCCTGTTTTCATCTTAATAACTCTAGTCAACCTAATAACTACTTTTGTGACATTGGTATCTACATTAGACAGGACTTGGTTCATAACATGAACCCAATATGTTATGTGTAAAAATATATAAAATTTTAAATTAATAGTAGATATGAATACATTAATTTTAGAATTACAATGAATTCAATGTGAATGACCATAAAAAAAACTAATAAAATTTAAATCTCTAGCTTACCTTTGATCATATCATGCTACACTTGAACCATCTCATACAATGATTTTTGATGGAGGAATCGCTCTTCAAGTAGAACGACTTGATAGTTGTGCTTATGAGTAATTTCATGTCTTTCATGAAGTTAGAGTTCAAAATATGACCAACTGTAATTATTTTCAGTTTATTGTTTATAAATATACACATACCAACAAAATAAATAAATAAATATTCACACATCGACAAAATAAATAAATAAATACTTTTAATTCATTTAACACATATATGAACTTACCTTATACACAAAGAACACGACTTAAATGTATTTTTTATTTTTTCTCATATTGTTGAACTAATCAGAGATCCTCTACATTTATTTTTTTTGTTGTATTGCTGAACTTATCAGAGATACTCTACATTTACTTTTTGGTAGTATTGCTGAACTTATCATAGATCCTCTACATTTATTTTTTTGACGTATTGCTGAACTTATCAGATATCCTTGACATTTCTTTTGTTGTATTGTCGAACTTATCAGATATCCTCTAGATTTATAATTTTTGACAATGTCAATATTTAAAAGAATCCACCCCGCAAGTGTATTTTATTTTATATATATATATGGCTTTTTTAAAAATGATTCTTTTCAACTATAAAAGAACACTAGTGTCACTCAATTAGTTTTTTTAAGGTGAATGCAAAAAAAACATATTGGACATATGAAGGAATGAAAAAAGTACTATGATAGGATTCTGATATATCAATTACAAGATCATAGCCCCTAAAAAATAATTTAAACACATGAATATTTCATAGCTCTACTAAAATAGAGGTAATTTCCATGTAGTAATACACTTTTACTTTGATTCTAATATGCTAATTGGGAAGTATACAAATATGAAAAATTGGATGAACAATTGATAGATTAGTGAGAAAAGCCAATCCATAAGCTACATCACCAAAACTCTGAAGAATCTCAAAGGGACCAATAAACATGGGGCTAAGCTTGCCCCTCTTCACAAATCGCTTCAAAACCTTGATGTGTGAAACTCGAAGGAAGAAACGATCACAAACACTAAATATCATGTCATGAAGTCTACGATTAGCATAACAACTTCTGCCAACTCTGGGCCACTCTAAGTCTATCCTGAATGAGCTGGACTCTATCAAAAGACTAACGAAGCAAGTCTGTACCTCGAGGTCTCACCTTTGAAACATCAAACCAACCTACTGGGAGCAAAAACGCCTACTATACAATGCCTTAAAAGGAGTCATATCTATACTTGAATGGTAGCTATTATTATATTCAAACTTTGATAAAACCAAATTCTACTCCCACTGGCCACCAAAATCCATTACGCATGTGTGAAGCACATCCTCCAAAACCTAGATAGTATGCTCTGACTGGCCATCAGTCTGGGGGTGAATCATTGTACTGAGATCTACTTAAGTACCCAACTTATCCTAAGAAGTCTTCGAAATATGAGATGTGAAAACGGGACCTCTATCTGAAATAATGGACACCAGCATACCATGAAGATGGACAATCTTATGAATATAGATGCGGGTCAACCTCTCAGCACTGAATGAGACCTGAATCAAAATAAAATGAGCCGACTTGATCAATCAATCCATGATGACCCAGGCACTATCATAACCATGAGATATATGAGGAAAACCAGTAACAAAGTCCTTGGTGATTTGTTCCCCACTATCACTTGGGAATGGGCAACTTCAGAAGTAATCCACCAGGACTCATATGCTCGGCCTTCACCTGCTAACAACATAGACAATGAGCCATAAAATCTATTATATATTGCCTCATACCACCCCATCAGTAGTGTTGTCTCAAAATTATGATACATCTTAGTCATACCTGGATGGATGGAATATCTGGAAAAATGGGCCTCCTCTAATATCAACCTAATTCAATCACCCACTATCGACATACAAACTCGAACCCCAATTCTCAAAACTCTATCTGAATCAAGTGAGGCTTCCTTAGCCTCCCCACTCAACACCTTATCTTGAATCAACCTCAATCAAACATCGTTAAATTGATGATCTCGAATCTTCTCCATAAAAAAAAATCTAGACTTTACAAATGTAAAAACATGCCCTGGATTCAAAATATCAATCCTAACTATCTGGTTAGCTAAATACTGAACCTCTAAGGTTGAACGCTTCTCTTGGCTCCAAAGATGCGCCAAGCTACCTATGTTAGTCGATCTTCGGCTCAAGGCATCTACAACAATGTTAGTCTTGCTGGAATGATAAAGAATCGTCAAGTAATAATCCTTATGCATCTCAAGCCAATGCTGCTGCCTTATATTAAGATCTTTTTGGGTGAAGAAGTACTAAAGGCTACAATAATCTGAGAAGATCTCACAACGGACTCTATACAAGTAGTGTCTCCACAACTTTTAGGCAAACACAAATGTGCACAACTTCAAATCATGGGTAGGATAATTCCTCTTATGAGGCTTCAACTATCGAGATGCATAATCAATCACCATGCCTTCCTACATAAAAATAACACCTAACCCAACACCTGAAGCATCACAAAAGATAGCAAAACACACGCCCTCCCTGGGCAAAGTTGATATAGAAGCTGAAGTCAACAAATTTTTAGACTTTAAAAGCTTGCATCAAACTTGGTTAATGAAGCTGTAATTGAAGAGAAACCCTCAACAAAACGTCGATAATAGCCTACTAAGCCAAAAAAACTTTGAAGCTCGATGGCGAAGTAGGTCTAGCCTAATCACAAACCGTGGCAATCTTGGTTGGATCAACCATAATACCTTTTTTAGTCATCACATGACCCAAGAATGAAACAAACTCCAACAAAAACTCGCACATAGAGAACTTAGCATACAACTTCTCATTGCTCAGTCTCTGAAGCACGATCCACAAATGCACCTCATGCCCAACCTCACTCTTGTAATAAATCAAGATATCATCTATAAATACAGTAACAAAGGAGTCAAGATATGGTTGAAACACCTAGTTCAACAACTCCATGAACACAGCAGGGGAGTTGATCAACCCGAAGGACATGATCAAGAACTCATAATGACCATATGAGTCTAAAAAGCTATCTTTAGAATATTCAAAGCTCTAATCCTCAACCGGTGATAACCGGACATCAAATCAATCTTCAAAAACACTAATGCATACTTAATCTTATCAAAAAAATTATTAATGCGAGGATGAGAATACTTATTCTTAACTGTCACCTTATTCAACTTTCAATAATCAATACATATCTGCATAGAACGATCCTTTTTCTTCTCAACCAAAGGAACACCCTAAGGTGAAAAACTAAGTCAGGTAAATAACTTATCTAACAACCCTTGCAACTGATCCTTCAGTTCCTTCAACTCTGTTGATGCCATCCATAAGGAGGAATAAAAATAGGATTAAAGCTCGCTTAATATTAATAGAAAATCAATATCTCAATACGGAGGCATACCAGGCGAGGCCGTAGAGAATACATCCATAAACTCACAGATAACATGGACATAATCTAAGACAAAATGTGAAACAACATCAGTATCATCAATATGAGCCAAGTAAGATAAACATTCCCTCTTAACCAATTTATGAGGCTAAACATAAGATATAATCCTCTTAGGAACTAAATAAAGTGCACCTTTTTAAAGTTATCCTTAGCATATCTAGTGAAGCTAAAGTCACGGTCTTGGCATAACAATCCAGGACAACATGAAAATGATCCAACCAATCTACACCCAAAATAAGATTGAAATCAATCATATATAACTGAAGCAAGTCTACCAAAGTCCCAAGTCCATCAAAGGACACAACACAAGATTGATACACCTAAACTACCACTAAAGAATCACTTACCGAGGTCGATATATGAATATGTATGGCTAGAGGCTCACTAATAAAATCAAAACCCAAATAAAAAAATATAAATTCATAGGAGAAAGTTAATCTGAGATCAAATAATATAAATGCAGGTTTGAAAGAAACAAGGGTGATATATGTGATCACAATATTTGAAGCCTCTGCTTTCGGTCTGGTTGGTATAGCATAAAACTAACCATGACTACTAGCTGCCTGGGTAGCCCCATAACCACCAACTGCCTGACTGGCCCTACATCCACCCCCACGATCTCTACTACATTTTTTTCTCGCACCTATGGTAAAACCCCTACCATCACAAATGGTATAGGAGTAGCCCAAATTAGTCAGCAGGGATATTCCCTATCCACGTGGCTAATCTCATCACACATATATCAATCTCAACTACCAGTCTTAATTGGAGTAGGTACAATAGAGCCCAAACGACAACCATGAACTACTGAACTATAAAATCCACCACCTGAACTCTGTAAAGCTGCCTACACTAGCCTACCATCGTATCCACAAGAACCTCTAAAATTTCTGCTTTGAGAGGTCTAACTCCTAAACACACAAAGACATCATGCCTTATAGGCGCCTCCTTGTGATGTACTAATAATACCCTTTATCATTTTAGCATAATCCACTCTACTTTAGAAAGAAGACCTAAATACAAGCATCTGAGATGTAGCCAACTGAAGAGAAACATCTAAACCCTTCAAAACTTCCAAATATTCTAAAAAATAGATGGAAATGCTATCATAGGAACATTTGGATAGCACATGGAAGCATGCCTCATACTCAATAACTAACATAGGGCCCTGCTCTAAATGATCAAACTTATCACGTATCTAATCCCTGAAACTGAAAGGTACGAATCTCTCCAAAAAGGTATCAACAAACTAATCCCATGACAACTCAGTAGCATCAATAGGCCTAACACTGACAAATGATCTCTACTAATCTGTTACAGTATCTCTCAACTAATAGGCCATAAAGCATCACCATCTGCGCAGAAAGACTGAAATACAACTCAGAACACAAGGTATGAAATAACTTTACACGATAAAGAATTTAATGATAGTTTCCTAAAGACGTCCTATAGCCTCTCAAAGATATATATGGATGTCTACGTACCAATCCACAAGACTCTATTAGGCATCTCATTCTTACACTATTGAGACCAATGGAACTTGGTTGTTTTAATACCAATTTATCAAGACCTAAAAATTGATAGGTCATGATGGCATTTGTCACAGCGGACCTTGACAAGTAAGCCTCTCACCCAAAATGATACACATGAGGAAAATACAGAAATGCCCCTAAGGTAAGGCTTCTAGAATAAAGTCAAACACATAGATATAATAAAAAATAAAAGAATAAAATCAACACATGCATCCATGACTTCTAAAATTAGGGGTCAAAGGTTTAAGAACTACTAATACTATCCAAGGGTCAAATACATCAGAAAAATAACTATAAAAAAAAATTTATGTCTCCTAATACTAATAAAGACATAACTAAACCAGAAAGATAAAGGTAAACTCAAGATGTGTGATGTCCAACCGCTACCTTGAGTAATTTGAAGGATCCCAAAATCAATCAGTCTGAGAAGAACCCAAACCAGAAGCTGCACTAAAAAGGTGAAGTAGGAGTGAGTACGATTCACTTATACTCAGTAGGTATTATAGGCCAACTTAGAAAAGTAGAAAATAAATCATACAAAATACATACTAAGGGCACATCACCTGCAATCAGAATATGTCCCATAATGGTATCCCACACCGCTTGATCTACCAATTCTAATATATTACATATGTTGCAATATCACACCACGATAGGACATAAATACGTATTATATCACATATAAGTAGAACATATATGTACAAGATCATCAAATACAAGTAAATAAAGATGCAAAAAATTTATAGATGACAAGTCAATATGGAAATACAAAAAAATATAACACAATAAAGTAAGTGCAATTATAAGATGATGATTATTCACGAGGTAATTGCATAATGTAATACCCCATAAGATCTTAAGCTCTATTAAGCTCTTAGTTATATGCTTAAGGGGTCCAAGGCTTGGATTTTTCACTAAGTGTTAAGTACTTAGTCATTTACAAGACCCCTAAATGTTGATGATTTTTATTTGGGTCTTTCCAAGATTGAGACATTGATTTTTGAGTTGAAATATGTTTGGGGTTGATAAAAGTATGTCTCAGGGAAGTTTTGGGTTTTTGGGATGAGAATAAGGGTGTGTTTGGAAGGTAAAACTTGTGGACCCATCAAGATAGGCCCACAATGCCTGGTCTAGTCTATCGGGATAAAGCCCCATGGTGCCCGATCTAGTCCACTAGGCTAGATCCTATGGCATAGGGCTTACTCCATTGGTCTAGAGCCCGCGGTGTGCCCATGCTTTTCGTCCAACCCCTTTTCTTTTAAGCTAAGGGGCATTTAGGGAATTTTTCCTAATCCTATTTCATCCATAACACAAATTAGGACTTCCAGAAGGGCATTATTTGCCTCTTTAACTCAAATTTCTCCCAAGAAAACCCTCTTTATTCCCCAAGAACAAATTCAAGATTGAATCTTCTAAAATCAAGAGTTCAAGCTTCCAACCCAAGAAATCTTCAAGAATTCAGTTGGTAAGGTATGTAGATGTTCATCCATGGGCCCCTTTCACACATGGAGACCAAAAAATCTCTTTTCATTTAATATATGAGTTTATACATGTTTAATATGAAATAAATTCATGAATCTCCTTGTAATTAAATTTTAAGTTATATTTACAAGTGTTTTCAAGTGGAATATATGACTTATATAATGTTTTAAGTCTTATGATTCCATGTCATGTCCAATTGATTTCAGGATAAATATCCAAATTATGAATTTAGCCATGTAATCTTGTTATTTCCTCATATTTAAGACATTTCCATGTTCAATCTTATGATTATTACATATTTGATGAAATTTCCATGTGTTGAGTCTTTGAACCATGATTGCATACTATAATAGTTTGATGTCATATTTTTATAATCATTCAATGATGGTGGGTTATGCACACCCGATACCTATATGTTATAAAGGATTTAAGAGTTTCAAGTAACAATTCAGTTAAACAATGTATATTACTATTTTTCTTAGTTGATATAATAATGATGAGCACTATCGAAAATAATGTTCAGTTCAATACCAATGTCGGTTCAATTGGGAGTAGGATTTAGCACTAAGCAAATCTAGGGATGGGGGCTCACCCACCATATAAGACTGGGTCTTTAGAAGTAGTCCTTAAGTTCTAGAACTCGGTAGACAACGTAGGATTATGGGATGTCGCCTGCCAATTTAGGAATGAAATTCTCTTAGGGGTCACTCGCCAGTTAGGACTGACTCCCTAGTCTTTCAAAACACCAGACTAGTGGATCCACATAGCCAGTGTTAGTAACTGTGGCACGATACTTACACCCTTCTAACTAGGGTTACAGGTTGGACCCTGAGTAGCTTAGATTAGGGCATGTCAGTTATCTGATACCTCCCACAGTATTAGTACAATAATTAGTATATTTTAGTCTAGGTTTGCTTGATTAAGTGTACAATTTTTTAGTCATTTAGTTATAACGATTTCAGTTTTTAAGATTATAAATCATCTTAAAAACATGCTTATGCTTGGTCTTGCATTCTCAGCAATTATATGTTCATGCATTTATACTCAATTACCTCATGCATTTCAGCTAGTCCTCATCTCATATACCAGTATATTCAAAGTATTGACCGCATACTTTTCTTTGCGCTATATTATCTTATAACATAGGTTTGGACACACAGTTTTCCAACTGCTTTGAGAAATCTCATCATTACTTAGAAGCAGTAGTGGTGAGTCCTCATCCATTGAGGACATGATTTGTTTTTTTAGTTACTTTGGTGCTTTCTTATGTTCAGTCAGTTGGATTTAGTTAGGGGTCTGTCCCATTAACTCCTCAGGATGTTTAGAGGGTTTCAGACAATTCTTTAGACAGCCAATCAGTCATTTTAGTGTTATCAGTTATTTTTAGATAGAAAGTTTGTTTCTACTATTTTATCAAATATTTTAGACATTTTTATATGTATTTTGGTATCCAGTTTTACAGTATGTTATAATATTACCTTTCGTACAAGTGTTGTATTACTATTTTGTTTAGTTCGCACTGCAAGTACTAGCCCGTGGGTTAGCTTGTGGTCACTTGAGACCGTAAGAACTATTGTCGTGACTACGGGGTAGCCTAACCTATGGGATCGTCGCACAATCTCCGTAGATACCTATAGAGCTAAAGCTTCTCGATGTAGGTCCTATAGGGATTTGGTAACCCATATATAGTCCATATGTATCAGATCTCCTTTTTGGAACATCCCTCAAAAAGTGTTTTATAAGGTGTTAAAATATCTTCTCCCCGATATATCCCTCAGGGAGGGTTTTACAAAGATGTTGTCAGTGTTTCTCTAATGTTGCCATGGTGGTACTAATGTTTCATGAATGAGTATGATATGAGGATGTAATGCTCACAACCAATTACAATGAGTGTTTATACAACCAATATCATGATATATTTCCATGACCAACCACATGTTATATTTCCACAACCAATCACAATGATATTTTCCACAACCACATGAGCTAATATCCACTAATTATTTCAGTTTCATTGATGAATTTATACATGTCTCATATGCTAATAAAGTATGAATATAACCATAATACACCAATAGAACCGCATTAAAAATCTTAACAACATAATATAATTATTCACATGTATTCAAAGTTATCAATATCGTATTTACACAACCCGAGACTACCCCCGTATTGATATTGTTTTATATAAATGCATGCACCCATATATACTCAGTACATTTCCAAGTGTTGATCCACATATATATCTATATGCTACATTTTCTTATAATGTAGGTTCAGGTTCTCAGTCCCAGCCTCGTCAGTGATCTCCGAGTACCTCTATCTACATTCTTACAGTGGTAAGTCCTCATGGTTTTAGGATCTATCTTTATACATTTTAGTATTTGAGAGACTATGATATTACTTTCAGTTCATTTCGAGTCAGTTAGAGACCTGTCCCAATAGCTCTCTAGTTCATGGATTAGTAGAGGCTTTGTCAGACTAGTTATCAGATGATGGTTGTTTTGAGGTTCCCAGTATTATGGTCTTTGGACCGAGTATTTTCTCCATATATCATTTCATATGATATGACTATGCTAGTGTTGAATTAGTTCATCTTGAAATGAGTATTATAAGTAGAAACAGGCTCAAAGGGTTAGCTTGGGGCTACTTGTAGCCTTAAGCACCATGTGACATCTTGGGAGGTAATTTTATATCGTTACAAACTTTATATCAGAGCCTAAGGTTTTAAGGAGTCCTAGGGAGTCTGACAAGATGCGTTGAGTAGAGTCTTGATCATCAGTGTGTACCTCGTCACATCTATGAACAAGAGGCTACGAGATGTTTTAAGAAAAAGTTATTTCTTCTTTCAGATTCTATCGTGCCTACAGTTGTCCCTCTCATCTAATAATTCATGCTCTTCTATTTTATAAAATGCCTCTTCGAAGAGCGAATGCCCATGGGAACGATAATGAGAAACCCCTACTTGTTAATCCTTTGAATGAGATGATGTCTCATGCTGAGTTTTGGGTGGCTTTTTAGGCATTAGCCCAAGAAGTCACCGCTAATGTTTAAGCTAATAACCACGCCGCAGTTTCTAATCAACAGGGAGGCAATGTGGCCGCAGCTAGAATTAGTGATTTTATGCAGATGAATCCACCACAGTTTATGGGTCTAAGGCAGATGAGGACTCACAGTTGTACCTTAAGGAGGTGACAAAGATCACACAGGTGATGCATGTTTCTAAGGAAGAATGTGTTGAGTTGGCATCCTACAGGCTGAAGGATATTGCTTAAGACTGGGTTGTATCATGAAGGAAGGGTAGAGATGATAATGCTGCTCCTATGACTTGACAGGTATTCCAAGATGCATTCTTGGACAAGTTATTTCTATTTGAGATGAGGGAGACAAAGATTGAGGAGTTTATGAACCTGAGGCAGGGCTCCATGACTGTTAAGGATTACTGCTTGAAGTTCAACCAGTTGGCTAAGTATGCTCCTAATTTGATTTCTGACACCTGGGCTAGTATGAACAAGTTCATAACCAGTATTTCTGGGTTGGAACTGAAGGAGTGTAGGACTACGATACTGCATAGGGATATGGATCTTGCCAGGTTGATGACACATGCCCAGCAGATAGAGGCGGACAATATTAGAGAGAGAGAGAGATAGAGTAAGGGGTAACAAGAGGGCTAGATCTAAGCAGCATGAGTTTAGCCAGCCTACGTTCCATGGAGGGAACCACCCTTAATTTCAGAGATATTCGTCTATACCAGCTCCTTTATCATCTAGTGCTGCCGCTCCTAGTAGAAAGCAGGAGCAAGGGGCGGGTCTTTTATGTCTAGGTTTTAGAACAGTGTTGGTAAGAGGCCCCATTATCCTCCTTGTGCTAAGTGTGGTAAGGATCATCCCGGTGAGTGTTTTATAGATTTGAGGGGTTGTTTTGGTTGTGCCAAGAACGGCCACAGACTTAGAGATTGGCCTCATGCTAGACAGGGGAACAAAGATACCTACCCTCAGTCACAGCTGCTAGTGCACCGATTTCTGTACCCCATCTCACCCCTACTTAGGGCGCTTCATCTATTACTATTGCGGTCAGTTCCAGAATAGATTTTATGCCTTACCATTTTATGAGGAGCCGAAAGACTCTCCCGATGTTGTTATTAGTATGATCTATGTCTTTTGCTTTGGTGTTTATGTGTTGTTAGACCTCGGGTCAAATCTCTTTTATGTGACCCCACTTGTAGCTGTGAATTTTAAAATGAGCCCCAAAAAGATTTTTGAACCTTTTTTAGTCTCTATACCAGTAGGGGGGTCAGTTGTTGCTAAACACGTGTATAAAGATTGTCCTGTTATTATCCTTCATAGAGTCATACTTGTAGATTTGATAGAGTTAGACATAATGGATTTTGACTTTATTCTGGGTATGGATTGGCTTCATTCTTGCTATGTATCTATAGACTGTCATACCTGTGTGGTCAATTTTTAGTTTCCTGATAAACCAAATTTTGAATGGTCCGGGAGTTTGGTATCTCTCAAGAGTCATTTTATCTCCTATCTCAAGGCCAAAAAGCTAATATCCAAAGGTTTCATCTATCACCTACTTAGATTCAAAGACAATAAGTCCGAGGCTCCAACTATTTAGTTAGTCAATATTGTTAATGAGTTTTCAGATGTTTTTTGGAAGATCTCCCAGGGGTTCCTCCTGATAGAGAGATAGAATTTGGTATTGACTTTCTTCCCAACACTCAGCCTATTTCTATTCTGCCATACCGTATGGCACCTGCAGAGCTTAAGGAGTTGAAAGAGAAACTCAAAGATCTTGTAGACAAAGGTTTTATTAGGCACAGTATTTCTCCTTGGGGCACACCTATTTTATTCGTGTGAAAGAAAGATGGTTCTTTGTGTATGTGCATTGACTATCGTCAATGTAATAATGTCACATTCAAAAATAAGTATCTTCTTCCGAGAATTGATGACCTGTTTGATCAGTTGCAAGGTGTAAGTTATTTCTCCAAGATAGACCTTAGATTCGGCTATCATCAACTTAAAGTGAGGGAATGTGATATTCCAAAGACAACCTTCTGAACCCACTATGGTTGGGCTAACCAATGCCCCAACATCCTTTATGGACCTCATGAACTAAGTATTTAAGCAATATCTTGATATGTTTGTTGTAGTGTTTATAGATGATATCCCGGTGTACTCCCGTACTAAGAATGATCATACAGATGACCTTAAAATTTCTTGCAAACTCATAGAGATCACCAGTTATTCACCAAATTCAATAAGTGTGAGTTTTGGATAAGGTCTGTAGCCTTTCTGGGTTATGTTGTTTCATCCAAAGGCATTAAAGTTGGCCTAGACCTATCTCTCTATCTGACATTAGGAGTTTCTTAGGTCTAGCTGGATACTATCGTCATTTTGTTGAGGGTTTCTCTTCCATTGCTTCTTCCATGACCCAATTAACCCAAAAGAAAGTTAAGTTCCAGTTGTCAGATTCCTGTGAGAAGAGTTTGCAAGAGTTGAAGACTTGACTTACTTCATCCCCTTTGTTGACTTTGCCTGATGGTACAGATGGCTTTATGGTGTATTATGGTACCTCTAGAGCTGGTTTGAGTTGTTTGTTTTTGCAAAGAGGTAAGGTTATATGCCTCTAGATAGTTGAAGTCGCATGAAAAGAACTACCCAACCCATGATCTTGAGTTAGCTTCTGTGGTCTTTGATTTCAAATTCGTTAGACATTATCTTTATGGTGTCCATGTTGATGTGTTTACTGATCATAATATCTAGCAGTATGTGTTTTCTTAGAAGGAGTTGAATCTTAGGTAGATGAGGTGGTTAAAGTTGTTAAAAGACTATGATATGAGTGTATTGTATCACCCAGGTAAGGCCAATGTAGTAGCGGATGCCCTTAGCAGATTGTGTATAGATAGTATTGCTCATGTAGAGGAAGGTAAGAAAGAGTTAGAATGTGATATGCATTGTCTGGCTAGATTGGGTGTTAGGCTGCTTGATTAAACTAAGGGGAGTATGTTAGTGCAGAGCAGTTTTGAATCCTCTGTAGTTGCGGAAGTGAAGGAGAAGCAAGATTGAGATCCTAGTTTGGTCCGACTGAAGGAGTCAGTTAGCGACCAAAAGGTAGAGGTTTTCTCCCAAGGGGGTAGATTGTGGGTTCCATGTGTTAATGATCTGAGGTAGAGAATTATGGATGAAGTGCATGGAATGCGGTATTCTATTTATCCCGACATTACCAAGATGTACAACGACTTATGAAATAT
This sequence comes from Capsicum annuum, assembly GCF_002878395.1. Lineage (NCBI taxonomy): Eukaryota > Viridiplantae > Streptophyta > Magnoliopsida > Solanales > Solanaceae > Capsicum > Capsicum annuum. The sequence continues at coordinate 7,999,213 of NC_061116.1, forward strand.
ATATTAGTGGAATGGTATGAAGAAGGGTATAGCCGAGTTCGTAGCAAAGTTGCAATATGCCAACAGGTTAAGGTAGGGCACCAAAGACCTGGTGGTGTGAAACAAGAGTTTGGTATACCTACGTGGAAGTAGGAGGTGGTGAATATTGACTTCATGACTGGGTTTTCTCTTTGACGTTGTCATCATGATTCTTTTTGGGTTGTTGTAGATAGGCTGACTAAATCTGCATATTTTTTGCCCATGTATACATCTTATACAGCTGAGAATTATATGAGATTGTATATACGAGAGTTAGTCAGGCTGCATGGGTTCCCTTGTCCATCATTTTAGATAGGGGTACTCAATTTATGTCTCATTTTTGAAGGGCGTTTCAGCAGAGTCTTGGCACCCAAGTTCTTTTGAGTTTCTCTTTTTATCCGCAGACATATGGTTAGGCTGAGAGGACTATTCAAACTCTAGAAAATATGTTGAGGGCGTGTGCTCTCATAGTCTGAGCCTTAGAACGTGTCAAGTGAGGTGTAATTTCGACCCTAAAAGATTGAGAAGTGACTTCCTAAGTGATTGGTGCTTAAACCATATAGAATTTTCTTAAATTTGACTTTTTCTCATGTAGAGAATTTAATTAGCTTTCCAACGATACATATTACATCCAAATCCAGTATCGGGGTGAGAAGTTATGGCCATTTTACTGAGAGTGGTCGGAACTACCCAGGTGCGACGGACGATTGAACAAACCGTCGCTCGGCCCGTCTCAACCAAGGCAGTAACTCCTTTTCTGGCCCAAGTATAATGGCCAAGATGACGGAACTTCAAGGCTGTGATGGACCATCGCACTCAGCCAGTGTATCCTCATCCTGGCCAACGTGCGACGGATGATCTGACGGACCATCGGGTATGCGACAGACCATCGCTGCGACCATCACATCAAGGTAGTGTGTTCATTTTCCAGCCAACGTGCGATGGATGATCCGACGGACCATCAAACTTATGATGGACCAATAATTGGACCGTTGCAGTCCCCGTTCAGTATTTTTAACTTATTTTAAAAAGGGAATTTTTGGTGTTTCCACTCTTTTATCAACCAAATATATTCCAAGAGAATCAAATGGCTTCATTCATCATCCAACACACAAGAGAGCAATGGTTTCTCCCTCACGATCAAATCTAAAGCCCTTCTCCAAGAAATCCAAGAACTCACCATAGATTCTACAAATTAAAGTAAGACGAGTTCCCCAAGTTTAAGGGTTGTAGGAATCCTCTCTCAAGAGTGAGAAGAAGAGTTCAGAGCAAGCTTGTTCATCCAATTTCATAATCCAAGGTAGGTGGGGTTTTGAACAAGGCTAATCCTTTCATCCTTGCCCAAACGCTTATTTAAGCTATGATTCTCTACAATCTATGAGATTTTACATGAATTTGAATTAGGGTTTTTCACCCATTATTATTGATTGCAATATTTTGATGTTTCCTATGAATTGAGAGTCTAATGGCATGATTTTCACATGTTTTCTTGAGAAATTACAGCTGGGTCTATACCCCATGATTTTAATCCCTGAGAAGTTAATAGTTAAAATGTTTGATATATAGAAGTATATGAGTAGGTTGAGATTTTGAGACAAATTGTTGAAGTTTCTAGATTTCTACATAAGTTATGAATCTATATGATATCTATTATGCTTTTGATGAGTTTTAACTTGAGATTGAATTATGGGTTATTAACCCTACTTGAGACTTGAGATTTTATGAACTATTGTTCTATAAGCACCCATGATTTTAGTATGCTTAGATTATTGAGAAATATTTCACCTAATGGTCATAGAGTTTTGAAATCCACTCTACTACATGAGATTATAGATTTGATTTTTGGGTTCTTATGAACCATGAGATTATTTTTGATAGTGGATTTCCATGAAATGAGCGAGATAAACTAAAGGGAGTAGTACTTATCATCGAGTTGGGTAAGTTACTATGGTTTCTTACCCAAGAACTACTTGCCACCATAGGTTTGAGTTTTTGGGCTTGAGGCCAAGTTGATATTGGGCCCGAGGCCGAGATAAGTGATCACTGAATTGAGGTTATACTACCTGGCAAGAGTATGAAGCTCCTCCCCAACGTGGGGTCTCTTCCTTAAGAGGACAAAATGTTGAACTCCATGTAGCTCGCATGGTTTATGTCGGTTAAGAGAACCTCCCTTAAAACTAAAGCTTATGATAAGTTATTTCCTTAAAACTAAAGTATTTTCCCTTGATATAAGTATTTTTCCTAAAGCTTGAGATGATATATTTTCCTACAGTGAATGAGATTTCTTCAAGTATGTTTCTAAGTTATATGATTCCGAATTCCAAGTATTTGAGTTCAAAAGAGTTATGAGTTCTTGAGCATTAAAGACATTTTTACTCTCCATGAGACATAGGCATGATTTGAATTATTGAGTAAAGTTTCCTTTATCCTTGAGTAATGACAATAAAAGAAGAGTATAGATTTCAAAGCTAAAGTATAATGACTCACGAGATTTGTGTTACATGTTCCATTTTATATGATTCATGAGCTTTATATTTTATACTTATTCAAGCCATGTGAGTCATTAATCATCGCATGCATGATTTGATTAAAGAGTATTGATGTTGTTTTATATAAATGCATCCACCTCCACATACTCAGTACATTTCCAAGTGCTGTTCCATCTGTACGTCTATGTGTTACATTGTCTTTGTCTATGTGTTACATTGTCTTATAATGTAGGTTCAGGTGCTCAGTCCCATCCTCGTCAGTGATCTCTGAGTACCTCTATATATATTCCTAATATGGTAAGTCCTCATGGTTCGAGGATTTATCTTCAGACATATGAGCATTTGAGAGACTATGCTATTACTTTCAGTTTATTTTGAGTTAGTTAGGGATCTTTCCCAACGGCTCTCTAGTTCATGGATTAGTTGTGGCTTTGTTAGACTAGTTAGTAAATTTTGTTTGTGTTGAGGTTCCCAGTATTATGGTCGTTTGGACCGAGTATTTTCTCCGTGTATCCTTTCATATGATATGACTATGCTAGTGTTGAATTAGTTTATCTTGAAATGATTATTATAAGTAGAGACAGGATCCAAGGGTTAGCATAGGGCTACTTGTAGCCTTAAGCACCGTGTGATGTGCCGGGAGGTAATTTTGGGTCATTAAACGTCTTCTCCTGGCAATTCATAGGGTCTGTTTACAAGTTGTCATCAGGTGTCGTAATCACTGGTAGCTTTGGCAATGCTTTATTAAATAGGTCATAACACTTTACTTCGATATCGGATTAAGGAAATATTAGTATTGTTGGAAAGATAATTCAATTATCTATTTGTTGGTGGGTATTGAACTCAAAAATTTTTAGTAGAACAAAAGTTTTTCTTGTTTGAAGATAACTATAGTTACATACATCCCAAGAATTTAATTGCTAAGAGATGTTTAGACTTGTCTATAAGTTAGGAGCTATTTAGGGTCTTAATATATGTCTATTTTAGTTGTAAGACTACCAAAACATAAGGCTTGATGCATTAATCCTTTATTGGTTATGCTATGAGTCTTTATAATGACTCTTAATATATGGATACGTATCATAAGATGAACTCGTAATCACAGTGTTGAATTATTTTTGGATTACATACTATTGTGACTATGAATCCTTCCATACGAATCGTAGCCATTGATTATGAGTCGTAGTGAAGAGTGGTAGTTACTTTGCTACAGCTAAGAGATCTAATGGTCTGACTATGATTCACTTGAGATGACTCATCACGAGTAGTTATGACTTGTTACCTTGAGTCGTATCCTTAACAACAAATCACGCCATTAGGGGAAATCTTCCATAACTTCTTGCCATGATATCATATTGAGACGGGGCTTGTGGGGTTGGAAAACTAATTTCATGGGCTATCTTTTAAGAGGTTTAGAACATGAAAAACTCTGGGTATTACACATATAGGACCTCACATAGTCATACATATCACATAATAACTCAATTTTGATAATTACATCACAAATAGGCCCCTACACGGGCACAGCACATAAATAGCCATTTTTCATAATTAGTTTCAACCCTTATCATGCATCTTGTACCATCATTTACTATCCAGGATAGTCTGAAAGAGTTAAGCCATAACCTACCTCAAATGCTGAAACTGATCTTTTATACTTTGAACCCAGGACCTTACTTTTCAGGAATGATCCTGAACTCTACTAAAAATGTCAAATATGGAATCTACGCGTCAAAACAAAATGAACAACACCCATAGTGACTACTTTTGGTTTGGGGTCAAAATGGGCCATCGAAATAGGTTTTTCAAAAAAGAAGGAAAAGATCGTAACGCTACTTCAAAAATGAATTTCTAATATTTTTAGGAACCTACATCTTAAAACCCAATTTAAATTGAGAAAAAAATGAGGTTCAAATAGAAGAAAACCATTTTTAAGCTTTACCAAGTAAAATCTTTAAATCGGGGTTAAAATCAAGTATCAAAGTTCTTTTGAAGTTAAATTGATGAAAAACTAGTAGTTATAAGATTAAAATATTATTCAATAGAAAAGGAGTGAAATTTATGTTTAAAATCAAGCCCTAAGATTTTTGGAGTTTCGGGAAATTAATAAAAAAAATTACTAAGAAAAAGGTGAATTCTTACCTTAAATCCATAATAGAATAAAGAAATATATGATAATCTAGCTATCCAAGCTCCCAAAAGCTTCACTTTTAAGCTATCACACTATTTTAGGGTTTAACTCTTAAGAGGCAAGATGAAAAATAAGCAAAATGGCCCCAAAAACTGTTATTAATTGTGCAGATTTCTTCCACCAGCTATAGATAAAAAGTTGTTTTTAAATTCTATGTCCAATCCAAACTTCGACAGGATGCCTCAGATTAGTTCAGAGTCTGATATATGCTAGTGAACTATGTAAGCACACTAAATTTGAAGTTTTGAATGTGTTGGAGAAGTCATATTTTTGAAAAGACATCACTTTCACAAAGTTGACCCCCGAAACCCCAAATCAAAATTTTAAAAACCGAGGGTCTATGTAATACAACAAAATTTTCCTAGATTATTTTATCTCTTAGTACACACTAATTTCTATATAAAACTTTCAATATACTTAGAATTTTCTAGTTTAGGGCTTAACAAAGTGTAGGAAATTGAGTCAGCTTTCCAATGATATAAATTTTGCCCAAATCTAATATCCGGATGAGAAGTTAGGGCACTTTTAGTGAAATAGTATGTCAAATTGAGCAGCATCATGTCGCAGTGAGGGTCAAAATGGCATCCATCCATTTTCAGTGGGACACAACAATTCCATCATATCGCGGTGAAGTTTCAGTCCCCAATTGGCATTTTCCAGAGAGGTACTGCTATTAGCCCACGTCGCGCCAAGGTGCCATTTAAGAATTGTCAATTTCCAGTTGACTGATGCGATTCCACCACATCGCACTAAAAGGGAATTTTGCAATTGTCCATTTTTAAACAAGTTTCAACCAACTTCCAGTGGCTCACCGCGATGTCACCACGTCGCGTTGAAAGTCAAAATTGAGACTTTCAGTAACGAAAATTTAATTCTTTATAGGGGTAATTTAGTATTTTTCCATGGCCCTAATTAGTCTACACGCATGATTTAACCCCTAATAATCTAGTTAAGTCATTATTCTATTCAATTTCCCCCAAAATCAAGAGCAATCTCTCAATTAGAAAAATCCTAGCCTCCAAGAATCAAGAGCAATCCTCAAGAATTCCACCAAGAATCTTCAAGAAGTTAATTTATCAGGTATGTTAGTTGTTCAACCATGGGCCCTTACCACCCATAGAGTCCAAGAACGTTTTTTCAAGAACAGAAGTTTTCAAATTTATGATTTCCATGTTGGAATTAGATTGTATGCATGTTCATGATGTTGTTTGAGTTTTAATCCATGATTAATTACAAGTTTCATGATATTAAGATAGAATGTGTGGTGAATTAAGTGATTTTTCAGATTAGATCCTTGAATTTACTGGTTGAATGTTGTAGCCATGATATTTATATATGTTTATTATTATGTAAAATAATCTTGTGCCCCAAGTGTTTTCGAGAATGCCTATGGAAATTGAATAGTGCAACTGTGACATGTTAGAATGTGTTCCATTCATGTACATGTTCATGTCTCTTAGGTATTTGACAAAATATGTAAATGAATGCATTGTTAACAAGCAACTATTGTTATGCTTTTAAGGTCATCCCATGCTTTACTCTTAAAGTTATAGAGTCCTGGGGGATTTCAATACACGAAATCTAGCTGTTTACCTAGAATTATAGTAGCTATAGAGTAGTCTCAGTATTGTCATGAACATTAGTACTCAATCAGGTATAGAACTCAGAGAATCTTAGTCCAGTACAGTTCGGTTTAATAATCAATGTCATTCAATTGGAGTAGAATTTTGCATCGAGCGAATCCAAGGATGGGGGCTTAGTTGTCAATAGAGGGTGTGACCCTTAGTAGCAGTCGTTATGTTCCAGAACTACGTAGCTAGCGTAGGTTGAGATATTAACCTACCAGTTGATGGTTGATAAGGTGTTTACCTATCAGTTGAGGGTAATACCATTCTCATCAGCGAACCTGCAAGTAGTGGGTGACCCTTAGTCCTTTGGGATAATATTTTAGTGGATCCACACAACTAGTGTTTGTACCCATGGCATAGTACTATACCCTTATAACAAGGGTTACAGGTTGGACCCCAATTAGTTCAGATAGAGGTATGTCGGTTAAATGATTACCTCCCACAATTTTAGTTTGTCATTAGTATAGAACTTAGTTCAGTTCTATAGAATCAGGACTATCAGAAATAGTCAGCCATTTATCAATAATTCCATTATCAGTAATCTCAGATATCAGTTATTCAGTTATCAAAACCAAGTATTTAGCTTCATTACAGTCTCATTCTAGATACAAAATATATATATATATGCGCAGTATTGCATACTCAAAATTTATAGCAGTTTCAATTATCTATGTACTCTTATTCAGTTATTTTATATCATTCCGTAAGTTACTATTCATGAATATGGAACCATGCATTCAGCCTTACATCATCTATCATACCAGTGTATTCCACATACTAATTACATACACTTTTCTACGCTATTATGTCTCATATTATAGGTTCGGACACTCAGGTTCCTGAGCACACTTAGCCAGATTCAGTTAGCTGCAGTAGATTCAATAGTGAGTCCTTATCCATTAAGGATAATATTTATTTTAGAACTTCATTAGATTTTGTACTTCTCTTAGTAGGATTTAGTAATGGACTTGTCCCATTAACTTCACATTTAGAGAGTACTGTAGAGGCTTTTCAAACTACACTAGTTCAGACAATATTTAGTTTTGAAGATGTTATTATATGTTTCTATATTTATCAGTATTCAAATTATGAACCTTAAGGAATTTTAGCCTAACTTCTGCATTCTTTAAGTATTATTATTCAATGCTTACAGAAGGTACCAGCCATGGGTTAGCTTGTGGTCCTTTGAGGTTATAAGCACCATATGACATTTAGAGGTGCAAACTCGTGGTGTTACAAACTTGGTATCAGAGCCTAAAGTTCTACAGAGTCCCAGGAAGTCTATATTCTGTGTCAAGTAGTGTATTGTACAAGGGTGTGAAGCACGCCACACTTATGGACAAGATACTATAAGGCATATTTGGAAAAGTCTCCCTTCTTTCAGTATTTATGTCATGCGGGTGAGCATGAGCTCAAGTTAAACTCTCTGTCTAATCAGATTTTTCTCTTCTGCTTACAGAATATGCCTTCCAAAAAAACTAATGGAATAAGAACTGGAAACCAACTAGCAACTCATCCAATTTAGACAGATCCCCTAGACAAACATGGCTCTTATGTAGAATTCATAGCAGTATTTACCACTCTAGCCCATTCTGTGGGGTCTGAGAATGAATACCTACTTGCTACTCAGGCCAACCCAGTGTCCAATACTACTATAGCCAGGATTCGGGACTTCACCCAAATGAACCCTCCATTGTTTTTAGGGTTAGTATAATCATCCCTAGCTTAAACCAGTCGCCCAAATCAGCAGGATTCCATCTCTTATGCCATCAATGGGTAATGCCCAAACAGGATTTATGTACTTCAGTACCGACAAGATCAAGGAATTTCTCCTACTATAGTCACTAGTACCTTATAGATCGTTCATTTACATATTCATGCCTTATTAGATCCAGGAGATTCTCTGTCTCTTGCACCTTCTTACATAGCATTCAACTTTAAGGTTAGACCAAAAAACGTAACAGAACCTTTCTTAGTCTCTATCCCAGTGCGTCAGTCTATCATAGACCGGTGGGTTTACATGAACTATCCAGTTATGATATCTCAAAAAGTCACTTCAGCAAACATAGTAAAGTTAGAGATGATGGATTTTGACATAATTCTTGGCATGGATTAGATAAATTCATGTTATGCCTCAGTTGACTATAGACGTAGGGTTGTTCATTTTTAGTTTCCAAATGAACTAGTCCTTGAATGGAGGGGTAGTACTATAGTGCTTAACTGTTGGTTTATTTCATATCTTAGAGCGAGAAAAATGATATCTAAGGGATGTGTCTATCATCTTGTGAGAGTCAAAGACTCTAGTTCAGAGACTCTTACTCTTGAGACAGTTCCAGTAGTAAATGAATTCTCAGATGTGTTTCCGAATGACCTTCTCGGACTTCCTCCCGAAAGAGAAATCAACCTTCGAATAGATCTCTATTCCACCATATATAATGGCACTAGCTAAACTCAAAGATTTAAAAGAACAATTAAAGGACCTTTTAGACAAGGTGTTCATCAACCCTAGTTTTTCCCTATAGGGTGCACCTGTCTTATTCGTTCATAAGAAGGATGGTTCACTTTGAATGTGTAAAGACTACCATCAGTTAAGAAAAGTTGCAGTTAAGAAAAAATACCAATTCCCTACAATCGATGACTTATTTGACCAACTTCAGGGCGCCATTTACTTTTCTAAGATAGACCTCATATTAGGATATCATCAGCTCAGAGTCAGAGGATGTGACATTCTAAAAATAGCTTTTAGAACTCGATATGGTCACTTTGAGTTTCTAGACATGTCCTTTGGTCTCATGAATTCCCTATTAGCTTTCATGGACTTGATGAACTATGTGCTCAATAAATACTTGGACATATTCATTTTAATCTTCATGAATGACATTCTTGTCTACTCCAATAGTGAAAATAATTATGTAGACCATCTCAGAATCGTATTACAGACTCTTAGAGCCCATCATTTGTTAGCAAAATTCAGTAAGTGTGAATTTTGGCTAAGATCAATAGATTTCCTTGGACATATTATATCTAATGATGGCATTAGATTTGATCCTCAAAAGATTGAAGTAGTGAGAAACTAGCCCAGACCCATCTCTCCATCAGATATCAAGAGTTTCTTGGGTTTGGCTAGCTATTACCGATGGTTTGTTGATGGGTTTTCATCTATTGCATCCCTCATGTTCAGATTTACTCAGAAAAAAGTCAAGTTTCAGTGGTTATATTCTCGTGGGGAGTTTTCAAGAATTGTAGACTTGACTCACTACAACCCCAGTTTTGGCATTACCAGATAGTTCAAAAGGGTTTCTTGTGTACCGTGACTCATCAAAAGTAGGTTTAGGTTATTTCCTAATGCAGAGACGTAAGGTCATAGCCTATTCCTCTAGAAAACTAAAGCCCTATGAGAAGAATTACCTTATCAATGATCTTGAGTTAGCAGCAGTAGTGTTTTCCTTAAAGATATTGAGGCATTACTTATATAGGGTGTATGTTAATGTGTTCACAGATCATAAAATCTTGTAGTATGTTCTCTCTCAGAAAGATTTGAATTTTCATCAGAGAAGGTGGTTAGAGTTGTTGAAATATTATGATATGAGTATTCTGTATCATTCGGGCAAGGCTAATGTAGTAACAGATTCTCTCAGTAGGTTGTCTATAGGCAGTGTTTCTCATGTTGGGAATGGTAAGAAGAAGGTAGTTCAGGAAGTTTATCAGCTTGCCCGACTAGGTGTCAGCTTAGTAGATTCAGCAGAGGGTAGCATGTGGGTGCAGAATAGTTCAGAATCATCTCTGGTTTTCGTAGTAAAGGAAAAATAGTAAAGAGATACCATTCTAGTTAAGTTGAAAGAGCCATTCAGAGATAAAAAAAAGTAGAGGTTTTCACCCAAAGGAGAGATGGTGTGTTGCATTGTCAAAAAAGGTTATGTGTGCCAAGGTTCAATAGGGTCCTAGAGAGTCTGAAAGTTGCATCAAGTAGAGTTTTATATATGGGTGTAAAGTACTCCACACTTATGGACAAGAGGCTATGAGGCATTTTTAGGAAAAGTTTCTGTTCTTTCAGTATTCATGTCATGCAAGTGAGCATGAGCTCAAGTTAAACTCTCTGTCTAATCCAATTTTTCCCTCCTTTTATAGAATAAGCCTCCCAAAAATACTAATGGAAGAAGAATTGGAAACCAGCCAGCACCTCAGCCCGTTCTGGAACATTCTCTGGATAAACATGTCTCTCACGCAAAATTTAGAGCAACTTTCACTACTCTAGCCCATTTTATGTAAGCTCAGAACGAACACTCAGCTGCTGCTTAGGACAACCCAATTGCTAATACGTTTACGGCCAGGATTCGGTACTTTACCCGAATGAACCCTCCATTGTTTTTAGGTTCAGAACAATCATCCCCCACTAAGCCTGGTCGCCCAAATCTGAATGGTGCCACCTCTAGTGCCACCAGTGGGTAATTCCCAAACAGGATTTATACACTTCAGTCCCAATAAGATCAAGAAAGTTCTACTGATATAGTCACTAGTACGTTACAGATCTTCCATTTATATGTTTATGCCTTATTAGATCTAGGACTTCTCTATCTTTTGTAACTCCTTACATAGCGTTCAACTTTAAGGTTAGACCAGATATCTTAATAAAATCTTTCTCAGTCTCTACCTCAGTGGGTCAGTCTATTATAGAGCGCGGGTATACAGGAACTGTCCGGTTATGATTTCTCAGAAAGTCACTTCGGTAGACTTAGTAGAGTTGGAGATAATGGATTTCGACGTCATTCTCGGCATGGTAGTAATGACACCCTTCAAACTGTGGTTACAGGTAGGACCCTAATAAGTTCAGAGAGGGGCATGTCGGTTAGATGATTACCTCCCATAATTTTAGTTTCAGTCTTTAGTATATAACTCAATTCAGTTTTACAAAACCAGGATTGTCAGAAATAGTCACTCAATTATCAGTAATATCAAATATTATTTACTCAGTTATCAGAACCAAGTACTCAACTTCAGTACAGTCACATCTCAGATATAGTGTATATGTATATGTGCAGTATTGCATACTCAGTATTTATAGTAGTTTCATTTATCCATGTACTCTTATTAAGTTATTTCATATGATTCAGTAAGCTATTGTTCATGCATATGAACCCATGCACTCAACCTTACCTCATCTAGCATACCAGTACATTCCATGTACTGATCATATACTCTATTCTGCACTTTGATGTCTCTTATCATGGGTTCGGACGCTCAGGTTCCTAACCGCGCTTAGCTAGATTCAGTTAGCAACAACAGATGCAGTAGTGAGTCCTCATCTATTGAGGATATTATTTATTTTAGTACTTCATCAGATTTGGTATTTCTCTTAGTAGGAGTTAGTTGGGGACTTGTCCCAGCAACTCCACACTCAGACAGTACTGTAGAGGCTTTTCAGATTAGACTAGTTCAAACAACATTCAGTTTTGCAGATATTATTATCAGTTTCCATATTTTTCAGTGTTCAGATTATGAACCTTAAGGCATTTCAGCCTAACTTTTGTATTATTTCAGTATTATTATTTAGTGCTCACATCAGGTACCATTCATGGGTTAGCTTGTGGTCCTTCGGGGTCTTAAGCACCGTGTTACGTCCGGGGGTGCAGACTCGAGGTCATACCTGTCATGTTACCACCCTAATTGACATTCCAAATATGTTGGTTAAGTTGGATTTTCCATCTTTTGTTGTTTCAACCAAATGTTGTCCCACACCCATATTTTTAATTTTTTAACTTTCGGCCAATAGGTCGAAATGAGCTCGGGTGCACCGGAACCCGAACCAAAGATCTACCTAGCCTAAAATTGATATTCTGAAGTTGTTGGCATAGTCTATTCAGTCATCCATATCACGGATCAAAAGATATTCACATAAGTCAAAAATAAGGCTCTCGAAGCCATAAAAGAACCCCAATATCGGATAAATGGTACCAAAATGCATCAAGAATTATTCCAATTACCCCCAAACCTCATAAATACAAAAATGCAACTAAGAAGAGAGGTAAAATAGTCAAATCACACAAAATCACAAATTTTATATATTTCATCAAAATTTTTTGATCGTTACGCTGCTGTCAATCAATGATTTCTTTATTTCAATACAAAATTGTCCTTAATTGAGCATCTCTCAACCCGAATATAATATGTTGTCAATAATAATATATTAATCCTATTCACAGTTCTTGCGACCAGAGGTACATCAAAAAATATTCTGTTTCATTTGAAATTTTGTTATTATTATTATTTTGTAAATGAGAATTAATGATGAGGTTGTTATGATCTTAGATATATGACCTACATTATTTTTTAAAAAAGTACATGAGATGATTCTATTTTCATTGATCAAACAAAATTAAAAAGTAAAAGAGAATACTTCCAACTTTTTTATTAGTTTAAAAGAAAAGAAACAATAAAAGAATCCATTAAAATAACTTATTATTTTCAAAAAAGAATGTGTTTAAAAAAAATATATGATTATTAGTAAAAAAAATATTTTTGACTCAATTAAGTAAGAAAAAAAAAGTTTATTAACCAATCTATTACTGAGAGATATTTTTATTCGATTTCACATAATTTAAAGTGTATTTTTGATCATTTTTAAAATTATTACTCTCTTTTTTGTTCCTTCGATTCTACTCTCTTTTTTTTTTTTCATATGGTGTCCGATATCCGCATCTGTATTGTTGTAAGACTAAATTCACATTCGCACCGAAAAGTCCCACATAAAGGAAAAGCGTTCCCCAATATAGGTGCCTCCATACCTATGAGTGTTGAACCCCAGACATTTGATTAGGAATGGAGTACTTACCACTACACCACAATCCTTGTTGGTCATATCACTATTCACTTATTTACTGATTTAACTACTTTGTGCAAAGTGTCAAAATGTGTTACAGAGAAATAACCAAGTGATGAGATGCATGTTTAGAGAAACTTGACCAGGAGGAAAATTTTAAACTCATTTGATTGTTGATGTTTTTTTTCTCCCTTTTCAGCAAAAATTCTTTATTTTATTTGAAAATTTGTATTTGGTCATTAAAATTTTTAGAATAGTTTGAATTTGTGTCACGACCGAGACTAACGGACCGTGCGGGCACCTACGCTATTCTAAGAAGCTAGGAGAACCCTTATTACCCAACTAAAAATATGTAGAAGACTTCTGATTTTAAGAAAATATAATGTAAATTAAATACTACTATATAAAATTTTTCAAAAACTTCTTACAAATGTCCGTCACTATCCCAAGACTTGGTCAAACATGTACAAGAGCTACCTATTACAACAAAGACTGACAATGAAATAATTAATACAAGGACTCTAACATCTTCCAAGAAGAAAGTGATGAAGTTAGTGCTGAATATCGTCATCCATCTTGTAACTTCGAACTAACCTTCATTTGGTCTATACTCCAATAAGGAATGTAGAAGAGTAGGGTCAGTAAAACCGCACGTACTAGTAGGCACCATCGGTTCATCGCGTTAGTACATATAATCATGAAATAGAATTAAGGAAAATAAATCATGACATCTTGAATAGAATATAATTCAATCAAGGCTGTAATAACATTATTACTTTACCTATATAAGTTACATCATCCAATTACTCATCCAACTCAATCAGTATTATATCACTACTAACATACTCTAGGCTCATTAATTCACACAATCAATCACAATCCAACACTAATACATCACTATTCCTCTTTATTAACCTTATCTTTTTCATTACTCATACATATAGCAAGAAACCCATAATCATAGACAACCCACACTAAACTTTCGAGTTAACAACCAAATGCGCTCATATAATATTAAAGAATGATTACTAGCTATTCTGGTAAGCTAAGATTAAAACACGTATAAAAGAACCAAGCCAACCAACATATAAGTAAGTACAAAGTTTCACTTCTTCAAATATATATCACAAAATCAAATACCTAATGAATCAACAATACAATAATAACAGATCAAATAGTGCTCCCAAACAAGCCACGTAACCATTAAGAGTATCAACCATACTCTAAACATCCATAGACTTAACACAAATATAAACACACATGCTATGGGACTATTTTTTCCAAAATAGACATGAACTGCAAATATAAACACACATGCTATGGGACAATTTTTTCCAAAATAGACATGACCTGCAGAGAACAATCTATGTTCATGTATCATACCGGCATGGTACCCGATCCACCATATACATATTTGTACCGGTGTGGTACCCGATCTAACATACACATATTCATACCAGTGTGGTACCCAACCCAACATATACATATCCATACCAGTGTGGTATCCGATCCATCATATACAGGTTCGTACCGACATGGTACCCGACCCAGCTTATACATATCCGTACCAGCATGGTACCCAATCTAAAATACACTTATCAGTACTGGTATGGTACTCAATCCAACATAAACATATCTGTATTGGTGTGGTACCCGATCTATAATATACATATCTGTATCGGCGTGGTACCCGATCCAATATATAGATATTCGTACCGGTGTGGTACCCGATCCATCATATACATATCCATACCAGCATGGTACACGATCTAACATATACATATCCATATTAGTGTGATACCCGATCCACCATAAATAAGTAATATCAATATCAAATTTACACTTTCTCATAGCATACAACACGATATGCCAAGTTTACAAGTACACTTAAAGTCATGAGACTATTCCAGTAATTAAATTTCAATAATAATTTATATATGCATCAACAATCAAAACATCAACAAGCCATTCATGGAATTAATACAAAGAGTTATCATTATGAAACAAGCCTCTCATAGGCACATTTCAATAAATCATCATTATCACTAATTTAGACTCTCATTGGCATCCAATAGATAAAATGCTTTTATCAATACCAAAATAAGAGTATCATAAAATAAATCACAATTTAACATTTAAGCATGCAAGTCACTATTGGAGTATTACTTACTCATTAATTATTAAAATTTCACTACCTCTTTCTATATAATACAATCATCACACCAATTCAGGTCATTTATCCTTTACATATTACTATGCTCATCAGTACTAAATCCTAGCATGGTTCTCCTCGCCATATTATTGCCCAACACATACAACTTAATATCATAACTCCACAAGGTTCATCACTAGAGTAACTAAGAACAATCATGTCCACATCCTTCATTTACAATAATATCATTGCAGAACATAACACATAATATCACAAATATCACATAAGTAATCAATAATATAGTTTTTGGGATTAAAGTTAAGTTATCGTGTCTTTATCCACCTCAACTCCATGTCCACTAGCCTAGATATGCTTTCTCCCATCAATTCTAAATTATGAAAATATAAAATAACACAATCTTCTACTCACTAAACCTAGCCTACCTAGATGCCAAGCTATTGAATGAAGCAAGCCTCAATAAGAATGTTATTTCTTCTCCTTCATGCCTTGAAATAATCAACCATCTAAAATTCAAGTAATAGTAATAGTAATTAAACAATTACTCTTCAAACAAATTTCTTGGAGAGTCAAACTCACTAGTTCTATCCTTAATTCGGTCTATATCATTTTCCAATGTCAGTTAGCCATTAATTATCTCATTCAAGCTTAACTCATCTCTATTAACGTAGTTTTTATGCTAAAGGTCTCATATTTATGAAATTCAAGGTTCCTAACCATCAAAAATCATAATCTAGTTTATAAAATTCATGTTAGGAATCTTTAATTTAAAGTTTTGAACCAGCTTTAAGTCATATTAAAAAGATCCATGAGTATTTCGAAAAAGAATTCCACCATTAAAGGTCTTTCTAAGTATTCTAAGAAGTTAAAAGATTAAAAGGTGAAGAAAATAATGAAAAACTTACCTAAACGAAGGAATTTCACCTTAAGCCTTAGGAATCACCTCTCTAGGATTAGGGAATGAAATTTGGGGTTTTTAGTCTTAAAATACAACTGAAGCTGATTTAAATAACATTAAAATTTTGCTATAGCAAAATCTCGTTTTAGCCCGGATAGTGCTTAGTAAAACAGTCATAACCTTTTACTCTAAATTCAGATTGCAGAATGGTTTATTGCATTGGAAATAGGACTTAAGGATCTTTGATTTGGTAGGTATCAGTTTCCCTAACTCCGTATATTCTATGAAATTGATCATTTGAATTTGGACCTAATAGAAACCCATATCGAAACTGTATCAAAAAGAAAGTTTTATACTAAGCTTCGTGTTAGGGATATTGTAGGACCTTAATTCACACCTAAGGAATTTTCAAACTAAAGTATTGATATTATAACTCATAAATAATTAAATTCATCAGGCTTGAGTCTATCTAGGCATATCTGAAGGCTAAAATTTTTGCCAAAAAGTTTGAAGTGACCTAATAAATAAAATATTGACTATTTTGGACACAATTCAATATTGAGGAATGAAAATTAAGAATTTTCATGAATTTATTATGAATAATTTAGTAATGATGAAATGGGTCATTACAATCAGATACCAATTTACCATCTGTTTATCCCCAAATTGACATTCAGTGAAGAAAAGCACGAAGTTGGAATTAGAGAGACAATAAGAATAGAGTTGTTTATACTGCACCCTATTCACTCACTCGATATCCTTATCGACCAACCCACATTCTATACTCAATTATTCTATCAAAGCTTTTCAAAATATGAAGATACGGAGCTAAATATTTGCACACGAATCACTTATTCTCCTTTCAACGGCCTAAGTCTGAAACTTGAGTTTTAGGAAAACAAGATAAAGATGGTTAAAATATTCACCTTGAAGAATATAAATATTCAAGAATACCTCTCTTTTTCTTTTACCAAAGCTCTAGAATCCAAATTATATTCTGAGAAGTGCTACGAGGTGCAACATAATCTACTACTCAAATTGTCAACATAAGACAAGTTACATCAAATCCATCCAACGCACAAGCTCTCTCTGAGACACCTGACTCAGTTTCTAGATAAGACTACTCCATGGAGAATCTACATTTAATCATATTTAAGTTACCACACCACTTACAAGTCACATAACTTAGATATCCACATAAACTCAATCAAGACTAGTAAATTTATTCTATAAATCTAGCTTCAACATTACACAAAAACTATTGTTTTCATATCAAGATTACCCACGGTTCAAGTTAGCATTTACTACTATCCATAGATAACAACGTAACCTCTCACATATTACATCGTCTTACAACTATCAGCCATAAAGATCCCAAATAATTATAGCCTAGAACACATTCCCCTCCACAAAAAATTTAATATTCATCTAATCACCATACCTTAATTACTCAACAAGCAATATCCATCATGTATCATGCAAGGAAAGATCAATTATTCCATTTAATAATTCACTTATTCTCTTATTCAGGATCAATCTTAATTATTTTATGAGTGTAACTAAGCCATATGATTTTGCATTGCCAGCATCATGGAAATTACTATCCTCTAAAAGTGTCATATATTAGCTAACTCTACAGGACATGTAAATGCATAATTTAGACACAAGGTCAAGTCAACAATAATTTATGTTCTTAAGATTTTTCCTAATGCACAAATCCACAGCTAAAATGTTATACCCTGTATTTCCCTAGCTAACGTTAACTCTAAGTCCATGAATTATCCCCTATAAATTTTTTGAAATACTCAGTATTTTTCAATTCAAAGCCTGCCATTGTGTAGAAAATTCAGTTAGCTTTCCAACGATATAAAATTTTCCCAAATTCGATACTCGAGAAAAGAGTTATAGATAATTTAGTATGATAGTATGCCAATTTGGCCGTCAGTTCATCGCAGAGCATGACCTAATAGAAATCGTCAAATCCAGTGAGCCTCCGCGATCCTGGCACATTACGTCGAGGCTCATTTTTACAATTGTCCATTTTCCAGTAAAGCTATGTGATGTCACCACATCGCGGTGAACTTCTAAGTCTCATCTAGTGTGGTAACGCGATACCACCGCATCGTACCACCAACCACATTCCCAGTTGTCAGTTTCTAATGATATGGTGCAATAGCACCGTGTCATGCCAAGTGCCCAAATTAGATTTTCAGTGATGAATTTTTATATATATTCTAAGGGTAATTGGGTAATTTTCAATGACCTAAATTAGTCTAAAAATGAATTTAAACCCCTAAATAACCCATTATCTTATTGTTTCCTCACTTTCTCTCAAGATTAAAACACTCTCTCAAAAAGGGGCAAAACCCTACCTACAAGAAATCAAGAAAAAGCCTAAAAATTACTTCAAGCAAATTAAAGAAATAACAATCCAAGGTATATTAGGTGTTCATCTATGGGTTTCTTTCACCCATAAAGTCCAAGAGTCCATTTTTAAAAACCACAAGAGTGTTAATTTATGATTTATATACTTGAAATTGGATTGTATTCATACTCATAATCTTAATTGAGTTTCAATCCATGATTAATTGTGGTTTCCATGAAATTGAAATAGCATGTTTATGGAATTGTGTAATTTCTATGTTATAACCCATGAATTTGCAAGTTAGGGGCATTGTAGTTGCAATATTGTAAGTTATCTATGATTATGTGTATTAAGTTGTACTCCCCAAGGGTATGATAGACTATCTATGTGAATTAAATGGTGAATTCATGACGTGTTAGTATATGTTCAAGCTTATGCCCTACAAGTGTTTGATAAAATGTCCCCATGAATGAATTATGGACAAGTGTACATTGTTATGTTATTCAAGATTATGGTATGCTTTACTTTCCATGCTATTGAATCCTGTGGGTATTTAATACCCAACAATCTAGCTGTTTACCTAGATTAAGTGTCAGTTATAAAATAGCATCGGTCATGTCACAATTAGTAGAATTCAATCAGTTATAAAACTCAGTAGAAATCAATCAGTTAAAAAACTCAAGCAAACTACATAAACTCAGTCTCAGTCCAGTCTAGTTCAATATATTCAGTTTAGTGCCTTTCAGTTGGGAGTAGGATTCAGTATCGAGTGAACCTAAGGATGGGGGCTCGCCTATCATTAGAGGGTGTGATCCATAGAAAAAATCATTGTATTCCAGAACTACGTAGACAGCATAGGTTGAGACATCAAACCTTCTAGTTGAGGGTTGATGAGGTGTTTTAGCCTGCCAGATGAGGGTTCCACCATCCTCATTAGAGTACCTACCAGATAAGGGATCTCTTCAGTTGTCTTTACCCATGGCACGGTACTGACACCCTTCCAATTAGTGTTTTAGATTGGACCCCAACTCAGGTATTTTATCTTATTTGGGGAAGGTTGGTTAGATGAATACCTCCCACAGTTTAAGTTTTAGTGTTCAGAATAGAGCTCAGTTCAGTTCTATAGAATCAGAACTGTCAGTCATAATCAATCATGTATCAGTAACTCAGTTATCAGTAACTTCAGCTTATCAATTACATAGTATCAGAACTTAGTAATCAGCTTTAGAAAAGTTCAGTTATAATATATATATATATATATATATATGTACAGTATTGCATACCCAGTATTTATAGCAGTTTAAGTTATTCATGTACTTCAGACTCTCAGAACTCATCAGTTATTCGTCAAATTTAGTAAGTGTAAATTTTTGCTAAGGTCAGTAGCATTCCTTGGTCATATTATTTTTGGTGATGGCATTAGAGTTGATCCTCAAAATACCAAAACAGAGAGAAACTAGCCTAGACCTATTTCTCCATTAAATATTAGGAGTTTCTTGGGTTTAGCTGGCTATTATCGTCGATTTTTTAAAGGGTTTTCATCTATTTCATCCCCTATATACAGATTGACTTAGAATAAAGTCAAGTTTTGGTGGTCAAATTCTTGTGGCAAGAGTTTTTAGGAGTTGAAGACTCACGCACATCAGCCTCAGTTTAAACTCTGTCAAGTGGTTCAGATGGGTTTGTTGTGTACTGTGATACATCTAGTGTAAGTTTGGGTTGTGTCCTTATACAGAGAGGTAAGGTCATAGCATATGCCTCCAGACAGCTTAATCCCCATGAAAAGAATTACCCCACCCATGATGTTGAGTTAACAGCTGTAGTGTTTGCCTTAAATATTTGGAGGCATTACTTGTATGGGGTGCATGTTGATGTGTTCACAGATCACAAAAGCCTTCAGCATGTATTTTCTTAGAAAGATTTGAATCTGCATCAGAGAAGGTGGTTAGAGTTATTACAAGATTATGGCATAAGTGTTCTATATCATTCGGTTAAGGCCAATGTAGTGACTGATGCTCTAAGTAGATTGTCGATGGGTAGTGTTGCTCATATAGAGAATTATAATAAGTAGTTAGTTTAGGAAGTTTATCATATTTCCCGACTAGGTGTTCGCTTAGTCAATTCAGCAAAGGGTAGTGTGTGGGTGCAAAATGATTTAGAATCATCTCTACTCTCCAAAGTAAAGGAAAAGCAGGATAGAGATCCTAGCATAGTTAAGTTGAAAGAGTTATTTAAAGATCAGAAATTAGATGTTTTCTCCCAAGGGGATGATGGTGTATTGTATTTCCAGGGTCCACTATATATGCAAGGTGTAGACGACTTGAGGTAGAAAATTCTTGCAGAAGCACACGGTGTGCGTTACTGATTCATCCAGGGGTCACTAAGATCGCGATTTGTGAGAAATCTATTGGTAGAGTGGGATGAAGAGGGATATAGCAGAGTTTATAGACAAGTTTTCTATATTTCAGCAGGTTAAGATTGAGCAACTAAATCCTAGTGGGTCCATGTAGGAGTTTAGTATTCCCACATGGAAATGGGAAGAAGTGAACATGGACAGGACTCCTTACAAGCGTTGTTTCTATCTACTATTATCTAAAAATAATCAAGTTATTAATGACTGGAAGAAATCAAGAAATAAACCCTCACGTACGAAATTATAGAAGATCCCCTTTAAGATCAAACAATTTTTCATGATAGGTTTGCCTCGTACCCATCGTTAGCATGATTCTATTTCGGACATTGTAGATAGGATGACCAAATCGGCTCATTTTTTGCTAGTTCATACCTCATATTCAGCTGAGGACTATGCCAAACTCTATATTAGAGAGTTGGTCAGGTTACACAGAGTTCCAATGTCTATCATCTCAAATAAAGGTACCCAGTTTATCTCGTATCTTTGGAAAGCCTTTCAAAATGGTCTTGGTACTCGAGTTCACCTCTGTACAGCCTTCCACGCTCAGACAGATGGTCAAGAAGAAAGGACCATTCAAACTCTAGAATATATGATAAGAGCATACGTTGTCAATTTTAAGGGTAGTTGGGATGACCACTTGCCTTCGATCGAATTTTCATACAATAACAACAATCATTCTAGTATTTAGATGGCTTCGTTTGAAGCTCTCTATGGTAGGAGATGTAGATCTCTAATTGGTTGGTTTGAGGCACATGGTGCCGCAGTAGTAGGGCCTGACTTAGTGTTTGATGCCTTAGAGAAGGTTCAATTGATCAAAGAAAGCCTTAGGGCTGCCCAAAGCCGACGGAAATCATATACAGATATGAGGAGAAAGGATCTCGAGTTTGAGATCGATAATTTTGTATTCCTGAAAATCTCCCCCATGGAGAGAGTAAGGAGGTTCGGCAACAAGGGAAAACTCAATCCACAATATATTGGTCCTTAAATAATTCTTAGTTGTTTTAGAAAGGTAGCGTATGAGCTTGAGTTGCCTTCATATCTAGCTTCAGTGCATCCAGTATTCCATGTCTCCTTGATAAAGAAATGCTGGCGACCCAATAGTCATAGTTCCCTTCGAGAATGTTAACTTTCAGAATAATCTTTCTTTCGAAGAGTTTCCAGTACAGATCCTCAATCATCAGATTCGCAGACTGAGGAACGAATAAGTTCCCTTAGTTAAAGTTCTTTGGCAGAATTAGTTCGTTGAGGGAGCAACTTGGGAAACAGAAGTAGATATGCGGACCAAGTATCCTCACCTCTTCTCCGCAAACTCAGATTCAGCTTAAGGTAACAGTCTTCCTTAGATTTAATCAGATCCATGGTCAGTTATAGTTACAATTTTGACATCAGTTATCATTGTATATTCAGACATGCATTCAAGAATCATCTCAGACATGTACTTATGCATCAGATATATATGTTCAATATAAAAATTCAATTATTAGTAGTTTCATCCATGTACTCATGCATCAGATATACATGTTTACTATGAAAATTCATCTTATCAGTAGTGTCAGTCATGTATCACATGCATCAGATATGCATGTTCAGTATGTAAGCTCAGTCTATCAGAGTTTTCCATCTTAATTAGTCTCGTTTGAGGATGAATATTCCCAAGGGGGAAGTATTGTAATACTCTGTATTTCCCTAGTTAACCTTAAATCTCATTCCATGAGTTGTCTAAAATAAAATTTTGAAAATACTAAGTATTTTCCAGTTTAGAGCCTGCCATTGCATACGAAATTTAGTCAACTTTCCAATGATATAAAATTTACCCAAATTTGATACTAAGGAGAAGAGTTATAGCCAATTTAGTATAATAGTATGCCAATTTGGCCATCAGCACGTCGTGGAGAATGACCAAGTGGAAATCATCAAATCCAGTAAGCCTCCGTGATCCTGGCGCATCATGCTAAGGCTCATTTTCACAATTATCAATTTTCCAGTAAAGCTACATGATGTCACAGTGTCGTGGTGAAATTCCAGGTTACATCTAGTATGGCAATGCGATACCACTGCATCGCCCCACCAGTCTTATTCCAAATTGCCAGTTTCCAGTGACATGGCACAATGGCATCGCGTCGCACTAAGTGCCAAAATTGGGTTTTCAGTGACAAATTTTTATATCTGTTACAAGGGTAATTGGGTAATTTTCCATGACCTAAATCAGTCTAAAAACAACATTAAACACATAAATAACCCATTATCTTATTATTTCCTCATTTTCTCTCAATATTAAAAAACTCTCTCAAAAAGGGGCTAAACCCTAACTTCAAGAAATCAAGAAAAAACCTAAGAATTTCTTCAAGAAACTTTAATAAATAACAATCCAAGTTATATTAGGTGTTCATCTATGGGTTCCCTTCACCCATAGAGTCCAAGAATCCATTTTCAAAACCACAAGAGTGTTGATTTATGATTTATATGCTTGAAATTGGATTGTATTCATGTTCATGATCTTAATTGAGTTTCAATCCATGATTAACTGTGGTTTCCATGTAATTGAAATAGCATGTTTATGGAATTGTGTAATTTCCATGTTATAACCCATGAATTTGCAAGTTGGGGGCATTGTAGTTGCAATATTGTAAGTTATCCATGATTATGTGTATTAAGTTGTACCCCCCAAGTGTTTGATAGAATATCCATGTGAATTAAATAGTGAATTCATGACATATTAGTATATGTTCAAGCTTATGCCCAACAAGTTTTTGATAAAATGTCCCCATGAATGAATTATGGACAAGTATACATTGTTATGTTATTCAAGATTATGCTATGCTTTACTTTCCATGCTATCGAGTCCTGGGGTTATTTAATACCCGACAATCTAGTTGTTTACCTAGATTCAGTGTCAGTTATAGAATAGTATCAGTCATGTCATGATCAGTAAAATTTAGTCAGCTACAGAACTCAGTAGAATTTAGTCAGTTATAGAACTTAGGCAAACTCAATCTCAGTCCAATCCAGTTCAGTATAATCAGTTCTGTGTCTTTCAGTTGGGAGTAGGATTCAGCATCTAGTGAACCCAAGGATTGGGGCTCACCTATCAGTAGAGGGTGTAATCCTTAGAAGTAGTCCTTGCGTTCCAGAACTACGTAGCCAGTATAGGTTGAGACATCAAACCTGCCAATTGAGGGTTAGTGAGGTGTTTTAACCAGCCAGTTAAGGGTTCCACCATTCTTATTAGAGTACCTGCCTGATGAGGATATCTTTTCAATTGTCTTTACCTGTGGCATGGTACTGACACTCTTGTAATTAAGGTTACAGATTGTACCCCAACTTAGTTATCTTTTCTTATTTGGGGTATGTCGATTAGATAACTACCTCCCACAGTTTCAGTTTCAGTCTTTGGAATAGAACTCTATTTAGTTCTACAGAAACAGGACTGTCAGATACAGTCAATCATGTATCAGTAACTCAGTTATCAGTAACTTTAGGTTATCAGTTACACAGTATCTAAACACTATACTCAGCTTTAGAAAAGCTCAGTTACAGTATATATATATGCACAGTATTGCATACCCAATATTTACAGTAGTTTTAGTTATCCATGTACTCTCATGTTCAGTTACTCTATATCATAATCATTCAGTTAGTTATTTTTCATGGATATGAACCTCTGCATTAAGACTTACCTAATCTAGCATACCAATTGATTCCCCATAATGACGTATAATCTTTATTTGTATTATGATGTCTCATATCATAGGTTTGGATGCTTAAGTTCAGATTCAACCAGCTGTGTCAGACTTAGTAGTGAGTCCTCATCTATCGAGGATATGTTTTTATTTCATCTTTTTAGTAGATGCAGTATTTTAGTAGATAGAGTTAGTTGGGGGATTGTCCCATCAACTCCATTTTTAGATAGCTCAGTTAGAGGCTTCTTAGGCTAGACTTTCAAACAGTATTTTAATACCCCGTACTTCTACCTAGCTTAAATTCATCCCAAAAATGTTAAAGACTTGTTCTAAAGATGAATCCACTTATATACGAGTGGTATTTTTAAGATTTTCACTTTTTGATGAGTGAAAAATTGAATAAGCTTTCCATCGATACCCATTTCGTCAAAATCTAGTATCGGGGTAGAAAGTTATGGATGTTTTACAGAAAGCACCAAAGTCTGACGATGAGGGCCGACGGACCATCGAGCTGGCGACGGACAATCGGCCAAATTGTCATAGTAGAGGCAGTGAGACCACCTTCTGCCTAAGGGAAATAGCTTACGCCGACGGACCATTGACCCAGCGAC
>NC_061116.1:8027492-8074804 GCF_002878395.1 Capsicum annuum
GTTTAGGCTTAAATGGGGCAGATGATCCCACTTTTAATCCTCAATTTCCATAATTACGTACTCTATGCCCCAAACTATGCTAAGGTATCTAGTTCATCCTCTAGATGTCAAGTTAGCCATATTCAAGGCTAAGATAGCAACTTAGACTAGAAACAAGGGTACTCAAGTCAAATCTACCCAACTTACGATTTTAAGACTACCACACTAGCCCAACAAGGCTAAATATACAAATCATGCTTCAAATGCTAAAACCACATCACAACCACAACTAGTCTAAACTAGAAAGGGAAAGCAAAAGGATTCAACCATTTTTATAGATCCCAAGCCCGTATTTAAACTCCAAACATCAACAATTGAGGCCAAGTCATCCTACTCAAAATAAATCCTAACATCCATATCCACACACAATAATATATATCATACATCGACTATAAAGAAAAGTAGACCGAAGCCTACCAGAAGCTACACTTAGAAAATTTCGTATCAAGTTTTTTTTTCTCCTAACAAGCCCAAAACAATCCTTAAGTGATTCTCATGTTCCTTTTTACTCTTAGAATAACCAGAAGATCATCAATAAAGAAAATCAAGAAAGAATTCAAATAGGTTTTAAATATCCCATTTATCAAACTCATAAAAGCATTTGGGAAATTAGTCACCCCAAAAGACATCACAAGAAACTCATAGTATCTATATCGGGTTCAAAAGCAGTCTTAGGAATATCATCAGACCGAATCTTAAGTTGATGATACCCGGAGCTCAAATCAATCTTAGAAAATATGGATGCACCCTAAAGCAGGTTAAATAATTCATCGATACAAAGCAAATGCTACTTACTAAGGAATGTAAATTTGTTCAACTACCTATATTTTATACACATACAAAGACTACCATCTTCTTCTTTAGAAAAAAGACAGGAGCACTCTATGGAGAAGCAGTCAAACGGATAAAACACTTACTCAACAAATCCTGCAACTAAGCCTTTAGATCCCTTAACTCAGCCGGAGCCATCCTATAGGGAGGAATAGAAACAAGATGAGTACTTGGCCCTAGATCAATACAAAAATCCATGTCACAACCTGGTGGAATTCCAAGAAAATCTTCAGGAAAAACCTCTTGGAAGTCACACACCATAGAAACTGACTCAGCAGATGGGACCTCTACGAAAGTGTCCCGAAGATATGCTAAGAAGTCCAAACAACCTCTCCTAATTAATCTCTTTGCACATAGAAAGGAAATAAGTTTTATTGAAACAGGACAATAATCACCCTCCCGCTCAAATCTATACAATTCAAACATAGCTAAAGTTACTGTACCAATATCATCGTCTAATATAACATGATATGGAGACAACCAACTC
The DNA here is from genome assembly GCF_002878395.1 of Capsicum annuum. Classification (NCBI taxonomy): domain Eukaryota; kingdom Viridiplantae; phylum Streptophyta; class Magnoliopsida; order Solanales; family Solanaceae; genus Capsicum; species Capsicum annuum. Next base: position 8,028,850 of record NC_061116.1, read on the forward strand.
ATACCCAAAATTATGTCAAAATATACCATGTCTAGAATTACTAAATCTGCCCAAGTTTGATATGGCATAAACATAACAGAACAAGAATGATAAACCTTGTCAACAATAACAAAATCACCAATATGAGTAGACACGTGAATAGAAAAGTCAAATAGATCACACACCATGTCCAACACTACATAAAAATGGGCAGAAACATATGAAAAAGTAGAACCAGGATCAAATAATACAATGGCCATCCGGTCATAGACAAGAGTAGTACTTATAATAACAACATATAATGCCTCTACCTTAGGCCTTCCTAAATAAACATAGATATAGTCCCTACCACCAATCTAAGCGTCATTTGATAAAGCTAAGAACCACCTTAATAAGGTTGATAACCACCCCTACCTACCTGATGACCACCACAACCACTCTGTGAACAACTTCTACAATTACCACCACCTCCCCTACCTGCTAGAACTAGATCTGAAGGAGCCTGCTGCTGGCAAAATTAACCATAATGCCTCAAATTAGGAAAAAACATACTAATGTGACTAACTCCACCGTATCATAACATCCTCAAACCCTTATATAAGAACCACTGAAACTACCTCATCTACGGGAATTCTTTTCTACTGCCTTGGAATATCCGTCTTGCTTTACGCCCTCTGCCTTCTAAACAAAATCCACCATCTCCTTAGAAGACATACTTGAAGATCTCATCTAAATAGCAAAAATTTGGAGACCTGTATTCAAACCCTCACCTCCTTAGTTTTCTAAAACTAAGGTGCATACCGAGACCATGAATTCAATTTGGCCTCATAGGCCGCAACTGACATGTTCCCCTACCTAAGATTAGTAAACTTGTACCTTTGAAACTGGAAGGTAACCAGTTCTACACCATACCTCTCAACCACACCCATCTTCGAAAATAAGAATGGAAGAAGTCAAATACCAAATGAAATTGCTAGATACCAATTGGAATCGTCAGATACCAATTGAAATCAAGTAATACCACGTAAGAAAGAAGAATTTGAATTTTTCTATTGTCTTATATCCTCTCAAAGAAAAGTACAGACGTCTCTGTACCGTTCTGCAAGACTCTACTAAACATGTTCTTGCACGATGAGATAGACAAAACTAGGGCTCTATTACAAACTTTGTCACGACCCAAAAGGCCATGAATGGCACCCATACTATTCTTTCTGTGGGAGAACCATATAAATCAAATCATTTCCCAATCAATTAGTCAATACTAAGATTATATTATCATAAAATCAATATAATAACAATAATCTAGAGCTAATCGTTATTAATGTGTAAATCAAACAACTACTTACTGAAATCCCCAATACCCAAAAGTCATCGTACAAGAACTTCTAAACAATTATGATATCCAAAAATAAAGTAAATAAAGAATGTTTCATTGCCCAACGATGGACAAGAACAAACTGGATAACCCATGGCAGCCTGGAGACGGAGTGCTCACCCTTGAATCAAGATCAATTATCAACTAGCGGTGAGGTCATATCTGAGCCTCAAGAACATTTTTTGCACTCAACAAAGAAAAGTACAGGGTATTATCAATACAAAATAATATGTAATAGTAGGTATCATAAGCCAACTCAATTTAATAGTATGTACACATCATAAATCAATAACAAGTAGACATGCATCGTCACACAGCAATTATTCAATGAATCAATAATACAGCAACACAGTGCTTAAAAAAGAGCCACATATCCATCAAGAGTATCAACCATACTATGAACATCCACATAATAAACGCAAATATGTACACACATGCTATGAGACTTATTTTTGCCCAAATAGTCATGACCTCCAGAGAAAAACCTATGTTCATGTACCGCACCGGTGTGGTACCCAATCCCCATTAACAAGTAATATAATATCATCTCCATACCATAATGGTGTCGGATCCTCCATAAACAAGTAATATCAACATACACACCCACACCAGTGTGTTACCCGATCCACTATATGCATATCCGTACCAGCGTGGTACCCGATCCTACATAAACATATCCGTACCAACGTGGTACCCGATCCACCATATACATATTCGTACCAGCGTGGTACACGATCGACCATAAACAAGTAATATTAATATATATATCCGTACTGGTGTGGTACCTGATCCATCATAAATATATCCGTACCGGAGTGGTTCCCAATCCACCATAAATAAGTAACATCAATATTAAATTTACATTACTCACAGCATACAATACGATGTATCAAGTTTACAAATACACTTAAAGTCATAAGACAATTCCATCAAGTTAATTTTCAATAACTATTTATACACGCCTCAACAATCCAATCATTATCAATTTCAAGAATGTCCGAATATCAATCAACAAGTATCCAATCTAGAAGCATACACACAATTAAATCGAGTCTAAACTCCAATTAAATTGTAACCTACCTCAACCAAAGAACCCGAGTACAAGCTACTTTGCAAGAGTCATGTCCTTCTGTAAAGCTTCTGAGTGTTTCAAATCTATTCAAATATGTAATTTTCATAAGAGTAAGAATTTAATGACACCCGTTTATAACTTTTTTCTCTAAGAGCTCTCAATCTAAACACAAAATTCTTTATTAAAATACTGTAATTAATCACAACCGCACAAAAACTTCAAATGCTTAATGTAAGACAACAAATAGTGAAGTCATAAACCTAAAGATTAAAACCTGGTCATTATCTAATCATTTCTAGGTTAATTTATTTTAATTCGCTTACTAGCCTGCAGATATAAATATTCTTCTTAGGCCTCTCTTTTCTATTTCATTAATTCATTCATCATTATCATTATAAGTCAATGATTGGTAATCATTACACAAATATTGTCTAAGAACATGATTAATAAACCATTCAAACATAACTTTAGAGAAGAAATACTTAATTCACGCACCACTGCAAATCTCCAAATTACCTCACTGCCTCACATTATTATCTATCCATTTTCCATAATATTTTTTAACATAATTCGATTGAACCACTAATTAGAAGATCTAACTCCAATTCACCAGATAGCAGCATTAACATATATCATTCTACCCTAACATCATTATACAAGACATGATTTAATTCCCAATCCTATCAATTAAGCCATGTGAAAACGTTGTAAATTAATTCAGCTAAATCATTACTTGAAGCCTTCGAGACCTTCTTCTCAAAACTTGCGAGTGAAAACTGTAAAGCGTCGTGCTCTTCCCTTGGCACCCTTATGAATTTAATTATTAATATATATAATAAATGCTTCCAATTTAAAATTATGCTTATACATAAATCTCAATAAATAAGAAAATGTTAGCTTGACCCATAACAATCAACTGACATAATATCTAAATTACCCAATAAATCCTCGGATATTATTCGGAACCTGAGGAAAATAATTCAAATAGGTACATTAACTAAAAAGTATATTCTATACCTATTGAAAATATTACGACACTAATTTGAGGTTGTTTCGATCGAAGTTTCGCCCTGACTGGACTTAATTTTATTGAAGATCAATAATTCAACGACTTATTAAATCACTTCTAAACACCTCGAGGGTTGATACTATCCATCTCGTGAGTCATAATTTACGTATGCAAACAATGGAGAGCTTTAAAATAGGGAAGATGAGTTGGGGTTGATACTATCCATCTCGTAAGTCATAATTCATGTATACAAACAATGGAGAGCTTTAAAATAGTAAAGATGAGAAGATTTCACAAACAATCAGGAGGGCCGTTACATTTTTCCCTAAATTTGTTTTGAAGGCCACCCCCAAAACGTTGGATAACACCCACTGAAAGTCGCAAAGAACTCGTAATTCGTGCTATTTCTCTCGTTAGACTTTTAACATGGCTCCTCCGGCCAGCTAAAGCAATCCAATCTGTTTAATAGGGATTTAGAGGACAGTCCGAGAAGTTTCTCCCTAAATTTTTTGGATCCCGAGTCCACCCTCTGAACTGTAGGTTAACACCTTTCAAAAGTTGTAAAAAATTTGTAATTCCCAACATTTTGCCTATATGACTTCGAAAATAGCTCCCCTGGCCTTGCCATAGCAATTCGATCCATGCAATAGATATTTAGGGGACCGGTCAAGAAGTTTAGTATAAAATTTTCTTTTTGAGACCAAGCACAACATCACAAAGCCCTTGAGGATTATCACCTCTCTTCTGCTCAGACATCCTAAAATGTGTTTGTAGGATCCTTTCTAGATTCGGATTGACTGGGAGTAAGGGTTTGCCTTAACTTCATGTGCTAGGAATACATCGAAGTATGCCATCCTAAGAGCAAAAACAAAAAGAAAAAACCAAAAGCAAAAACAAAAAAGAAAAACCCAAAAACTTCACCAAACTTAAATTAATACTAACACCATGTTCCCCAGCAAAGGGGCTAATTTCTTGATGACGTACAAGCAAAACCTCCTTTTAAATGATGATACAATCGTTGTCAAGATATGGTAACCTAACTAAGCTTAAGGTCGAATACCAAGGGAACACTTGGTTTAGCAAATCTCAGCAGTTGTAGTCAATGGGCAGAATAAGAAAAGTAAATGGGAGATTTGTTTGTAGTAATCGAAAGAAAACTACTGTATTAACTTGGTTGAAATTAGTCATAAGTGAACAATAGGATTCTGTTCCCCCCAGCTTTACAACTCTGTAGGCTTATCGTGCATTTTTGAACTAATCCAATACCTTGCATGCAGAATCGATAAGTTCTGTAACTTCTACAGTCTTTTGGACTAATAGAAGGATTTCACAATTTACCTTTTGAATCTCAGGGTGTAGCACTACTAACCCTTATCTTTATCCCAGTTAACTATTACCTTTTGAGTCTCAACTTATTAGATGAAACCTAACCATATTACATACATAGAACCTAAAAGCATGGACCGACAATTAAACTCTAAATTACTATTGTCTTTATGTTTCCTAGTTACCAATCCTCTTTTTGAGTAAGTAGCAATATCTAGGCGGGATCCTAATATGTACACCAAGTAATAAATCAATCATAACAAAGATAAAGCAATGCATACCATTGGTATTGGTTCAGATTAACAATCGCATTTGCCCTACTTCGTCAATTTGCCAGTGTTTCCACAATCCTAAATATAGGTTTTATCCCCTCATGATTGTGAAGAAATAAATAATATTCATATTAGAAAGAATTGATTAAATCATAATGAAAAGATGAATCAAAACTCACAACTATAATTGAATAAATCAATCAAAGTCAACATAAGAGAATCTCAAGATAAAAGATGGATCTTAGAATCAAAATATATTTTTAAGTGTCAAAAGTGTGCAACTCCTACTAAAAATTACATAAGGGGTATTTATAGCACATGAGAAAACACTAAAAGCAAAGCCCTAAAGAAATAGGAGAAAATCAAGTCGGTGGCCACCTGCTCTCTGGACCTATGGTCTGGCACAGGGCGTAGATGTAGACCGCAAGTTGCAGATGGACAATTTCCTACAAGTAAGCTCTCGAGTTTTTGGATTTCTAGCACCTTCTTTGTATACACGTGGTCTGTAGGTCTACATGCGGACCGTAGATTGACTTAGTAGGTGTTGGGAGTCAGCTTTTTAACTCTTCTTCAACTCTCGAATATGCATTGATCACAATCAAGTCAAAAAACATCCCAAACATCCATAATCTCTCAAAAAGTAGTCAAACACACTTTTTTCACCATTTTAACGAACTTACTATCCAAAACATAGTTTCCTGAAAAAACATACCCAAAATAGATCATATCTAACAAAAATGCCTCATAAACATGCATCTTTTCCTTGTTTTTATTGTAGAAAGTTCTATATATCTATATCATGCCAGCCATAGAAGAAAACCCAAGTGAAAACAGGTTTAAAATGAGGTTATATTCAGGAAAATTTATTTTAAGTTCTTTCAGGCCAATTTCAAAATTTTATTTTTGAAACGACATTTTAACAAGCTTTAGATGATAAGAATTAAAGTAAAATAATTGAAATACCGATTTGGATCTCACCTAAGCTTGAATAAAGAAATTGTAAAAAAAAACTCTATAACTCAAAGCTCATGTTGCGATCCTAGCGTACATGTAATTGTATGTGGTATCCCAAGTAGTAAAGTGGTCCTTTAAAAGCTGAGTATTGATCTCATAAGGTCTTGTGCTCAGCAAAAATTTAATTGTAGCTTTACTACAAAGATTAAACAAGTGCGAATTTTATCAGACAGAGTTTAAGAGTTGAGAATTCAAATGTAATAGTAAATAACTCAATATTGTAAAGGGTTGGAGACAATAATGGGAAGCAATACAGGGTCAAGTCACTACAAATAGTCCTACTTAGTAATACAAATTCATTAGTTTAGTTAATTATCTTTTTTGTTGATTCACGAGTTTGATAACATGATTATGGTCTTCTAAGCCTCTAATCGACTATCTAACTTAGCCCTACAATTACATTCTAGAGTGGGAATACGAGAACTAAGCTAAACGAATTTATATTTCATATCGTATATGAACCAAACGGGGAGAATTAGGTATATTCCTATGCTAACGGAAAATCTAAACTTTAATTCATTTAAAGTTCAAGAACCCACTCTACATATCCCACATTTTAATCTATTGTTCCTTCATCCGGGCTCAAAAGAAATATATGTTTATCATAAGGGTCATCAATCCATAGAATAGTAATATAAAAGATATTTGAACAATAAATAATTATAATCAACTTAATAAAACTCAATTGAAAGCATAATTAATCATGTACTTGGCCTCAACCCTAGACGAGGGTGTTTAGCCACTCATGGTCTTACAGTGAATCACAAATAAGGAATTTATGTACAACAACCACAACTAAACTAAAGTAAATATAAAGATCCCTGAAATAAGATTCCTCAAGTGTATTTCCATCCCCATAAGTCGTCCAAGCTATTTACAATAAGAGACAACTATTCCATTTATACTAGGAAGAAAGTAGCCCCTTTTTGGCTCTTAGGCATGTCATGCTCATGTTGCTCCATGTTTAGGGTAGTGTAACACCCTTAGAATTGGTGCAAACTATTTTGGGAATTTTGTTTTTGGTTCTTAAGACATGGAACACCATTATCTAGGAGGTTAGAGGGCTTGGCACGCCCAAGGCCTCAAAAGTTCCTGATTTTGCCATTCATTGCTCCTTCATTTTACCTTTGCGTTCCTCACTTGGTGCTGCCTCCCCACTTTAATTTTATCCTATTTATATTCCCAACATTTATTTTAGTATCATACATGGTATCCTATAACCTCAATCAAGACGAATTAATTCATATAATACCCTTGAATTCAACTAGATACACAAGAACAACAACTACCTCAAGCTGGAAACACTAGTTTTTTTTATCTAAACTCTAAGTGACCAAATTGATTCTAGACTTGTTTTTTACACACCTTAAATACTATAAAAAGTACTTTAGCACACGTATTATCATTTATACCACAAAAAACTCATTACCCACACAAAAAGTCTGAAAACTACACTAAACAAGCGTAGATTATGACACTTAGGTGCATAAATTCACCTAATATCACCACCCCATACTTAAAGCCTTGTTCATCCTCGAAACACTATTCACATTAAGAAAAATATAAGAAAAACTCCTACATTACTACTACAAGGATTAAAATTAAGATATCACTACAACGACTACATAAATAACAAGTTCCACATCAAGCATGTCACATATAATTGAAAACTCATGAACACTACTTCAAAAAAATCTAGCCTCAAGAATTGACTCGACCAAGTTCAAAAAATCATGCATATTACTCAATCAAAGATATCATACAAGTCAACTAACTATCCTTAAACTTGTGGCCTCACCATAAGAGAATTACCTATATTCACTCACATATATGCAATTCATCACAAAATGGGTATAAGAATTAAATTTCACTCACTCACACAAAGAAATTCACATGACACATATGTAATGCCTCAAATTTGGTACCCAAATTCTACACGGTTCTCGTGGCCCCAAAGGACCACAAGCTAACCCATGACTGATATTTGTACTCATATACTGCATAATCTACTGTATAATGCAGAAATATAAACTGAAAGGCCATAAGGTAAAAACACTAAACTAATAGTGAATATGAAACAATGTCTGTATTGGGGTATAACAATACCCAAATCTGAAATAAACTGTCTGAAACATACTGTAGTCTAAAATCTTCTAACTGTGTTGATGGGACATGTCCCTAACTAACTCCAAATACTAAAATAAATTGAAAACTGAAATAGTAATGAAATCATCATGTCCTTGAAGGATGAGAACTCACAACAGACTCTGACTCCTGAACCACAATACTACTGATGCTCTGGAGCTTGTTCCTCTAAACCTATGGTATAAGACATCATAGTGTAAATACGTCAGTACTTTGAATGTACTAGTATGCAAGTGAGTTGGGCTGAATACAAGTGGTTCATATGCATGACTAACTGACTTACTAACATGAATGTGAGAATACATGTATGATTATGTAACTGTAACTGAGATCATAATAGGACTGAATACTGAGTTCTGACTACTGAGTCTACTGCTATTGACATCTGAGTCACTGATGAGTGAGAAACTAATACTGTATCACTGAATACTGAGGGACTAATACTATGTTACTGATACATGGATAACTATTTTTGACAGTTTTGATTATAAAGAACTGGTCTGATTGACTGTATCTGACTGTCTTAAAGTTGAATAATGATAACATGAGTTCTGAAAACTGATATAACTGATAACTTGTGTGAATATATCTGACAGTCCTGAATCTGATGAAACTAGCTGAGTTTTGTACTATATCTGAGTTTACTATATCTGACAGTCCTAAAATCTAAAAACTAATCTGACATTTTTTTACTAAGATTGAGACTGAAACTGAGACTGTGGGAGGTAATCATCTAACAAACATGCCCCATACTAAGCCAACTGGGGTCCAACCTGTAACCCTAGTTGTAAAGGTGTCAGTACTGCGCCACTGGTAAAGATAACAGTTGTAGAGTCAGTCCTAATCTAGCGAGTGACCCCTGGGATCAGTCCTATACATTTAAATGTGCTAACGGGTGATCCCTGAGTATGTCAGTCCTATCTAATGGTTGATATCCCATACCTATACTGGGTATGTAGTTCTAGAACTTAGGTATTGCTTTTAGGGATCACAGTCTTATGTAGCAAGTGAGTCCCTATCCCTAGGCTCGCTCGGTACTGAATCCTACTCCTATCTGAAAGACACTGAACTGATTGACTGAACTTAACTAATACTAGTGGTATTGTTTTGTGGATCTAAACTGATTTTATTAAGTTTCTTTGACGAACATAATGCTACTAAGTTCTGAGGACTGACAGAGAGTACTGAAGTTACTAAGATTTACTGGGAATAATGAGATCACTGAGATTTCTGAGATTTCCGAAGTTACATGACTGACTGTGTTCTATAGATCGTGACTTGTTTGAGAGTATTGTGAAAACTGGCACTGGCTCTAGGCACACAACTAAATTATTGGGTATAAGTACCCCCAGGACTCGATGAGAAAAAACTGACAAAGCATGACTTACGTGAACACATGACCAACAACACAATTTATAATTCATCTATTGAAGCACGTCATCAAACATGTGATATGCATAAACTTGTACATAAATGGGGATTTTATGATATCATGCTAGTTGGGCACTTTTTCTTTACAAAGGCATTTAATCAAACACATAGTAGGCATCGCATACGTAGATAACATTATACATCGAACAAACATCATGATTCATCTCTAATTTCACCATCCAAGGGTTTTAATCCTAGGTTTTGATGAACCTACATCCTTACTAATCAATTCCACATGAAATTTATCATCAAACATAGATTTGAATTCAATTAGTCATCATTAACATGAACACTAGCAACCCAACATGAAATTCATAAAGAAAATCCATAAACATGAACTTAGAAGAGAGATCCTTAGGCTTCATGGATGAAAGGAGCCCATGAATGAACACTATGCATACCTGGTAATGAGATTCTTGAAGTTCTTGAACTTGAAGGATTGGAATCTCTTAGTTGTTGAAGAAGATTTGGATTTAATTCTTGGGATTAATCTTAGAGAGAAACCCTAATATTTGTTGTGGTGAAATAATGAATAAATGAGCTGAGGTCAGTTATAACTAGGTATATATAGGCGGGTGGTAAAACACCAAAATACCCTTGTTAAAATGACTTACAAAAATAACTAAATTGGTGTGTAATGGTGAGAGCGATGGTCCATCGCATATCCAACATCCAGTCGGTCCATCCCATCAAACATGACCAGAAACTAAACTCTCTCCCTCGCTTGCAACGGTATGGTTGATGGTCCATCGCTATTTTGATGGTCTGTCGGACCTGACCATCGCACTTGGACAGAAGATGAGTTTACTTCTTCATCGTGATGTCTTGGGTGCGACGGTCCATCGTATGTCTGACGGTTCGTTGGCCTTTATCGTCAGACCTGGTAGTTTTTGACTACTCTAATATTTTGGCCATAACTTCCTCGTCCGATATCAGATTTGGACGAAATTGGTATCATTGGAAATGTTTTTCAATTTTCGAATAAACTAAAAGTGAAAATCTTAGAAATTCCACATATATAAAAGTGGATTCATCTTTCAAAAAAAACTTCTAACATTCTTGGGGAAAAATTTCAAGTTTGGAAAAGTATGGGTATTATAATATCTCCTCCTTGAGAATATTCATCCTCGTATGAGACAAAGACTGAGGGTAAGAACATAACTGACGTACATACTAAACATAAATAACTAAAACATGATCCCATGATTGATATGACGGAAGAGCTAAATATAACATACTGAACATACATATCTGATACCTGACTGATAAGATGAATTTATGCATATCTGATGCACGGATGATTGAATTATGAATAAATGACTGAATGTTCTGATGAACTGAATTTCTCACAGTGAGAATGCAAGTATGAGGCATAATTACATAACTAAACTGATATATAAATGCATGACTGAATATGCAAGGGTACTTAGTACCAAGTTTGTAATGGGGATTTAAGAATGAACTGAACAACAAGTTTGTAATGGTAATTCAAATAGGGAACTGAGTAAGTTTAAGAAAACTATTACGTGACTAAAATGCACTGTTGATCCCATGATTATGCTAGAAGTATGCATGAACGGGAACGTGAGAACATGACTGAGGCTGAAACATGACATATAAACTGAACTTTGTGAACTGAATTGAGGCCCACAGAGATATGAACTTAAGGGATAACTTATGAGTACCTTCTACTCTAAACTGGATTCTTTATGTGAAGAGAAACTAAATTTAAGACATGGGAGCATTGGGGAATGATGGGGTATCTCCTCCTTGGGATACTATGTCCCTCTAAGAACGGTTACCTTACTTAGATATTGGGGCAATGCACAGGGCATCAACGAACTGCTTCATGACTGAATAACTCATGCTGAAAATCTTAAGCTAAAATGAGAGCAGGAGGTATAATAATATATATCATGAGTATGAAGGACGTATAACATACCTGAATTAATGCTAGGGAAATTCCCTTGATTATAGCGAGTCTAAAGAGCATAAAACCTGTTCTGACGCTGACCATTAGTGGTAGTGGAAGTGATGCTTTGTTGGAGCAAATATTTTCCCTTTTGAGCCCTTACTCTATAATCCCGCAGCCTGTGGCCTGGCTTACCATATCCATACCATACCTTACTGCCTGCTCTACATACACTTAGGTGATTCCTACCACAGGCTTTGGAAAATTGATAGGTAAGACTCCTGTTCTCACTACCCTGGGCCTCAGAGTCTGGTGATACTTCACGACGGTCATTCCTGAACTTAGGTACTAGTGCACTAGCTAAATATGGGGCTAGGACAAAAAAATTATGACTGTACTAAGAATGGCTACCACCCTCCGACTTAGGCTGAGCAAAGCTAAAACTACCTATCCTTGCCCTCTTATTCTGCTTTTCCTTCATCTTAATCTTTTGCTCTTCTATCTACTAAGAATGGATCATAAGCATGGCTAAATTCATGTAACTATTAAGCATGGATGATCTACACTCATTAACCATGCTATCATTCACCCCAGAAATAAACTTACTCATTTTGGCTTTACTATCTGCATCCACATGAGGGGCATATCTGGCTAATTAAGTAACTTAAGGGAATAGTCTTTCACTTTCATATTGCCATGCCTAAGGTTGATGAATGGTAGCACCTTAGATTCTCTAAGCTCTAGGGGAAAGAATCTATCAAGAAAAGCAGAAGCAAACTCCTCCCACTTAACTGACCCTACATTAACTACCATCTCTAAGTTCCACTGCTTGAACTAAGTATGAGCAATATCCTACAACTAATTTGCAGCTAGCTCAACATTTTCAACAGTAGTCACCCCCATGATGTCAGTAACCTTCTGCACCTGATCTAAAAATTCTTGAGGGTCCTTATCTGCCTTAGACCCGAGAAAGGATGGAGGATTCATACGGGTGAAGTATCGAATCCTGGCTGTAGATGAATTGGACACTGGTTGGATAGAACTACAGCTGGTCATTCATTCTGAGCAGCAACTAACTAAGAAAGAGTAATGAATACAACCCTAAACTCTGCATGAGAGACATGTTCGCCGAAAGGTTCTTCGAGTTCAGGGGCTAACTGATTGCCGTTTCTTATTTTAGGAGGCATGTTCTGTAGAAGAAAGGAAGAAATGGATTAGACTGAGAGATTATCTTAAGATTATGCTCACTAGCACGACATGAATACTGAAAGAAGAGAAACTATTCCTAAAACATCTTATAGCCTCTTGCACATAAGTGTGGTGCACATTACACCCATGTACAAGACTTTACTAGATACGGCTTTTAGACTTCCTAGGACACGATTGAACCTGGATCTGCTACCAAGTTTGTAACGCCTTGAATCTAGTACCCAAAATGCTACACGGTGCTCGTGACTCCAAAGGACCACAAGCTAACCCATGATTGATATCTGTACCTGTATACTACATAATATATTGTATAATGTGGAAACATGAACTGAAAATCTATAAGGTTCAAAAACTAAACTAATACTGAATATGAAACAATGTCTGTAATGGGGTATAACAATACCCGAATTTGAAATAAACTGTTTGAAACATACTATAGTCTGAAAGCCTCTAACTGTATGAATAAGGATTTGATGGAACATGTACCCAACTAAATCCAACTACTAAAATATACTAAAAATTGAAATAGTAATGAAATCATCATGTCCTTAAAGGATAAGAACTCACAGTTGACTCTGAATGCTGAACCAGGATGCTACTGATGCTCTGAAGCCCGTGCTTCTAAACCTATGGTATAAGACACCATAGCACAAATGTGTTAATACTTAGAATATACTGGTATGAAAGTGAGGTGGTCTAAATGCAAGGGTTTCATAAGAATAAACAATACTAACTGGCTGACTAACATGAACGTAAGAATACATGCATGACTACGTAACTGTAACCGAGATCATGATAGGACTGAATACTGAGTTCTGACTATTGATTCTACTGATATTGACATCTAATTCACTGATGAGTAGGAAAATAATACTGTATCACTTAATACTAAGGGGCTGATACGTTGTTACTGATACATAGATAACTATTTTTGACAGTTCTAATTATGAAGAACTGGTCTGGTTGACTATATCTGACAGTCCTAAAGCTGAATACTGATAACATGAGTGACTGTATCAGACAGTCCAAAATCTGATAAAACTCATTGAGTTTTGTACAGTATCTGAGTTGACTATATCTGACAGTCCTGAAATTTGAAGAACTATCTGATATTTTTTTACTGAGACTTAGATTGAAACTAAGACTGTGGGAGGTAATCATCTAACCGATATGCCCCATACTAAACTAACTGGAGTCCAACCTATAACCCTAATTGGAAGGGTGTCGGCACCGCACCACTAGTAAAGACAACTGCTTTGGAGTTAGTCTTAATCTAGTGGGTGACCCCTAGGATCATTCCTATACATTTAAATATGCTAATGGGTGATCCTTGAGTATGTCAGTCCTATCTAATGGGTGACATCTCGTACCTACGCTGGCTATGTATTTTTGGAACTTAGGGATTGATTTTAGAGATCTCAGTCCTATCTAGCGGGTGAGTCCCCACCCCTAGGCTCGCTCGGTATTGAATCCCACACCCATATGAAAGACACTGAACTGATTAACTAAACTAAACTAATTAATTGATCTAAACTTGTAATAGTGGTATTGTTTTGTGGATCTAAACTACGTTTATTGACTTCCTTTGACTAATGGAATGCTGCTGAGTTCTGAGAACTTACTAAGAGTACTTGAGTTACTAAGATTTACTTGGAATACTGAGATTGCTGAACTACTGAGATTTCTGAGATTTCCTGAGTCACAAAACTTACTAAGTTCTATGGATCGTGACTTATTTGAGAGTATCGTGAAAACTGACACTGGCTCTAAGCACACAACTAAATTTCCAGGTACAAGTACCCCCAAGACTTGATGAGAAGAAACTAACAAAGCATGACTTACTTGAACACATGACCAACAATACAATTCATAATTCATCTATTGAAGAACGCTATCAAACATGTGATATGCATAAACTTGTACATAAATGGGGATTGCATGATTTCATGCAAGTTGGGCTCTTTTCCTTTACAAAGGTATTTAATCAAACACATGGTAGGCATCGCATATGTAGATAACATTATACATCAAACAAACATCATGATTCATCTCTAATTTCATCATCCAAGGGGTTTTAATCCTACGTTTTGATGAACCTACATACTTACTAATCAATTCAACATGAAATTTATCATCAAACATGGATTTTAATACAATTAGTCATCATCAACATCAATACTAACAATCCAACATGAAATTCATAAAGAAAATCCATAAACTTAAACTTAAAAGAGAGATCCTTGGGCTTCATGGACGAAAGGAGTGCATGAATGAACACTGTGCATACCTGGTAATGAGATTCTAGAAGTTCTTGAACTTGAAGGATTGGAATCTCTTAGTTCTTGAAGAAGATTTGGATTTTATTCTTTGGAATTTTATTCTTTGGGATTAATCGTAGAGAGAAACCCTAATAGTTGTTGTGGTGAAATAATGAATAAATGAGCTGAGGTCGGGTATAACTGGGTATATATAGGATGATGGTAAAAGACCAAAATTCCCCCATTAAAATGACTTAAAAAATAACTGAAAGAGTGTCGGATGGTGGGCGTGATGGTCCATCGAATGTCGGATGTTCCGTCAGTCCATCCCGTTAAACATGACCAGAAATTGAACTGTCTACCTCGCCTGCGATAGATGGTCGACGATCCATCGCTATTTCGATGGTCCGTTGGACCTGACCATCACACTTGTCTAGAAGATGATTTTACTGCCTTATTGCAATGGCTTGGGCGCGACTGTCCGTCGCATGTCCGACGGTCCGTCGGCCTTCATCGTCGGACCTGGCAATTTTTGACTGCTTCTGTATTTTGGCCATTACATCCTCATCCAATGCCAGATTTGGACGAAATCAGTATCATTGGAAAGATAATCCAATTTTCCACTGAACTAAAAGAGTAAATATTATAAATTCCATGTATATAAAAGTGGATTGATCTTTCAAATAAAATTTCTAACATTCTTGGGGAAAAAATTCAAGCTAGAAAAAGTACGGGTATTACAAAATAATATGAACCATAGGCTTTCCCGTAGTGTATTAATCCACTAATATTAGAACATCATGGATCAAGGTCAAATAGTACTTTACTGGTTGGAATGTAGGCTTAGGGACGGGTAGGAAGTATTCTGACAAGTAATAGTGACTATCTTCCCTAAGAGCTTTAAATATCACATAATAAATTTGAATTTTTCTCTGAACAACCAATTTTTTCACTACTTTTATTGACCCCCATTTCTTTTGTTTTTCCCGATTTTTGTAAGCTAGTTCACATATATTAATGAAGGAGTATTTTTTACCAACACAAGATTCAATTTTGATCAATTTTATATTTTTGTTACATTACTCCCAACCACAATACATGAACTTTTTCAACAGCAATAGCTACTACTTTGGGGATTTACTCTTACCTCTTTCCTTCTTAAATCTGACACTCCTTAACCGTATGGAATTTTCAATTAAATTGCTTATGAGATTTAGATCAAATTATGGTCAATCAAATAAAGGGAATAGGATACATATGGGGCTATCCAAGAATAGGCTACAGGCTCAATGGGGCTGATAAGATCAAGCAATAACGGTAAATAAAAAAGGGTATGAAACTTGGCTATCAAAGAAATATGTATATCATCTCCTAAACCCAACACTTTTCATTTCACTTTATACACACAATAGGTAAGTTATAGACATCAATATGAAATAAGGAATATAACCAAAGACCCCACTCATACATGGAACGTGATCAAATCAAGTAGGATCATTCGAGACTCTCAACGAAGCAATAACACGAATTCAAAATTAATCCAACATTATAAAAGAGTCATATAAATGATCCTAGGTGTCTCAAACAAAGTCATTCAACACATTTTACATAATATTTACAATCAAAACCAATGTAATCATACATAGAAAATATCAATAACATCTCACTTATTCACAACACAAAAATTTTAAAATTTATTCCTAAAAATAAAAAAACGGATGCTGGGTTCAATGGGCGCCCCCTTGGAAAATAACCGAAAAAAAACAAGGGGTGGGTGAAGTGTGGCCCTTATTATATTGACACCAACAAAAACTAAAAATAAATAACTAAGAAAATATTTTTGTAATGTTTTCAAAATTAGTCAAAAGCTAGAGAACAACTAAGAATTAAAATCTATAGCATCCCTTCACCCTAAACCATCGAAAGATTACCCACCCCACATTTAAAAACACACTTTGTACCCAAAGTATAATTCAAAATTGGGGATATAAATACTCCCTAAGGACTATAGGCCTAGCTAGCATCATCTTAATCATCAAGAGGTTAAATAGACCTCACACCCAGTCTTTTCCATGCTCTTTAGATTTGGTTTTCGGTACTCAGAGTTTCCATAAATATGTGACTCAACAATACTGAAAACCAAATTTATACTTAAGAAAAAAATAATAAATTAAAATATCTACTTAACTTGGGTTGCCTCCCAAGTAGCGCCTGATGTAGTATCGCGGCATGACCTATATTACTACGTCCAACCATATCTCTTAAACCTTTTCTCGGAGGCCATATTCTCACTCTTTTCTAACCTCTTAAGTTTTTACTCTCAAATTCCACATCTTTTTCAATATTAACCTTTTCAGGCTCCTGTTTTAGCTTTTCAACAGTCTTAATTGGTGTCTTGGGAAACTCTATGAGATAGTTTGAAATGATAAATGGAGGTTTGAAATCCTCCACCCCACACTAATTCATTTCCATAATCATGACCATGCACAAATACTTATAGTGTGAAGGTGGATTAAGTGGTTTGTATACTTTGAAGATCACTTCTTCATTATCCAATCTCATTGGTAGAGTGCCCTCTCTAACATTAATCAATGATCCGCCCGTTATAAATAATGGACATTCTAGTATTTTTTTGTACCCTTTCATCTACATCATAATGAAGAATAATGAAGTAAGTAGGAACAATGAACTTACCAACCTTAATAAGCCTTTCTTTTATGATTCCTTCAGGTTACATTCAAGTTTTATCTGCCATTTGGAGAACCAAATAACATGGGCTTGGATTCCCTAATCTAAGAGTATTAAACATAGAAAAGGGCATAAAATTTATGCTCTCCCCAAGTCGCTTAAAATGTGGACCACATCACTTTCGTCAATTTGTATAGGGTGGCTGAAACTCCCTGGGTCCTTCAGCTTCTTTGTCATCTTACTCATCATAACTAAACTACATTGCTCTATTATTGCTACTATCTAAATTTTATTCAACCTTATCTTATTGGTCACCTCATCCTTTGAATACTCAGCATACCTAGGCATACCTTATAAAATATCTATCAATGGGAGGTTAATATGGAGTTCACTGAACATGTCAAAGAACTTCTTGAAACATGCATCCTCCTTATCCTTTTTGAACTTATGAGGTAATAGTGGTGGTGGCATCTTTTGTGTACTCTTAGGTACCTTTGCTTTTGGGGTACTCAGACTTCCCTAGCTTTTTAACATCTTTGACTGCCACTTGTTTCTCTTCTGCCTATTTTGGGACTAACTTTGCCTACACCTCTTATTTTTTATTTGGAGGTATATCAATCAAGTCTCTACCACTCTTCAAGGTGATTTTCATTACCTATTTAGGATTTTCTTTGTCACTGGGCAAACCACCTTGATGTTTGCCATTCAGGGCTTGAGCTAACTTCACCAACTGCGTCTCTAAGTTCTTATGAGCAAGTTGTTGATTTTAATCTTTACATCTACCATTTCTTGATTTGCTAGGATATTTTTCAAGGTCTTTTCAATATTACTAGCCTACATGTTTTGTTGTTACTGAAACTGAGCCTGATTATTTCCCCATGAGTAGTTGGGATGACTCTGGCACTTGTTGTGGTAAGCATTACTATAACTCAGATTTTCGAAAGTTCATCTATTTCGAATTCGCTCCACATAATTCTTTAGAGTGGACATTAATACCATAAATATCACACCAAGATAGGGTTTGTTGTACTATATTCACTTAGACCTGAGGTTGGTTCATAACCAACTTGCTGAACTATATCATCATTTGGTTTTGCAAGACTGGTAATTGAGCATCCAAAGTTGTGACACTATCCACATCATTCATCTCGACAGGATTCTTCACTGTAACTGGATGTATGTTATTGTAATTGGTGCTGGTGATCCCTTAGAAGATATTGGAATCTCTCCAAGCATGATATAAGTTGTCATCCAGATTCTTCGTAAAACATAAAATATCACTGTATAACCTTGTAGTTTTGCCAGAAAGGATGAATTAGATGAGTAATTTCTTTGCAGATCATCCCATCTAGTGAAGGAGTTTTTAGGTTCTACTTTCAACTATTTCTTTACTTTCCCCAAAAGTGAGAAGAGGACGATACTTAGCATCACGTAGTTAGTGGAGACTCCAATCGAAATAAAGGTTTCAGTGATCTCCTAGAAGTTCTATGATATTGTTGTTGTTGTTATGGTGGAGGTAACATTGGTTACGAGTAGGATTTCCACTTTGCATACTATCCTGTGGGCTAATTGATCTTCACCCATTGGTGCAGGAATAGCTTCTTCCTATGGAACTTGCGGTATTCGATGGAGAAGTACCATTTCTCTCTATAGGCTGATATAAGCATCGCTCAGGTTTAGGATATGGAACAACTGAATCTCTTTCCAAGCTATCTAACTTACATTTCAAACATGTACATGTAAATTCAGAAGCTAAGATCAAGTTTTTAGAATTTATAAAACCAAATAGAAAAATTAAAAGTAAGACAATTGCCAATTTTCAAGTCCACGGCAACATCACCAAACACTTATTGTGATCCTAGGGCAAACATAAGTGTATGTGGTCAACCATGTAGTAAAGTGGCCCATCAAAATCAAAGTATCGATACCACAGGGACTTGTACTCAATAACAATCTAATTCTAGCATTACTATAAAGATTAAACAAGTGCTAATTTTAGTCGAGAGAGTTTAAGAGTTGAGAATTCAAATGTAACCATAAGCAATTCAATAATGTAAAGTTTTGGAGACAATAATAGGAAGCAATATAGGTTTAAGGTACTACAAACAATCTTACTTAGCTATACAATTTCATTAGTTTAGTTAATAATCTTTGTTGTTGATTCACGTGGTTGATAACATGATGATGGTATGTTGAGACTCTAATCATCTATCTAACTTAGAACCACAACTACATCATTGAGCGGGGCTGCGAGAACTAAGTTAAATACATTTATATTTCATCACTTATATGAACCAAATGGGACAATTTAGGTATATTCCTATCCTAACCGTGATACCTAACTTTAATTCATTAAAAGTTTAAGAACCCACTCAATATATTCCATGTTCTAATCTATTATTCTTCCTTTCAGGCTCATAATAGAAATATAGGTTTATCCTAAGGGTTGAAAATCCTTAGAATAGTAATATAAAGGATATATGAACAACAATAATGATAATAAACTTAATAAAAACTCAATTGAAGGCATAGGTAATCATGTTCTTTGCCTCAACCTTAGACGGGGGTTTTTAGCCACTCGTGGTCTTACAATGAATCGCAATTAAGAAATTCATGTATAAAAACAAAAATTGAACTCAAGTAAAGATAAAGAAGCCACATAAAGTATATTTATAGCCCCAAAAATCCTCCAAGGTGTTTACAACAAGACACAAGTGTTCTATTTTTCTAGGAAGCAAGTAGCCCATTTTTTGGCTTGTGGGCGTGTCACGCTCATATTGCTCCACATTTAGGGAAGTGGAATGGCCTTAATTGGGATGAACTCTGGGTATTTTTATTTTGTGTATTGGGTCATGGAACGCCCTTATCTTGGAGTCTATATGGCATGGCATGCCCATGGCCTAAAAAATTCTAGATTTTGCCATCGATTGCTCATTTCTTTTGCCTTTGCTTTTCATCACTTGGTGGCTGCCTTCCCACTTTAATTTCATCTTGTTTAGCATCCCAAAGTTGATTTTAACATCATCCATGGTCTCCCATAACATAAAACAAGAGTAATTAACGTATACAATAATGTAGTATTCAATGAGATACAGTATAACAAGACCTAGCTCAATCTAGTAACACTAGCTTTTGCCTCTAAAATCTAAGAGACCAAATTGATTCCAAACTTGTTTTGTATGCACCTTAAACACTATAAATAGTTAATTTAACACATGTATTCTCTATTATACAACAAACAACTCATTACACACTCAAGAAGTCCAAAAAAAACTAGGTTAATCAAGCGTAGATTATGACACTTAGGTGCATAAGTCCACCTAAGATTAACTCAAAGTCTCAAAAATGAAAGAAAAATAGAGAAAATTGAGTTTTATATGGAAGATAGTGGTGGTCGCTTAAGAAACTTAATGATATTTTAAGTGATCAATTCTTAAGTGACTAGGCGACATTAGTTGGCCTTTCCTTAAGCGATGGGTCATCGCTTAAGTGGCTTTCGCAACATCAGCTAGCCGTTTAAGCAACCTCTTTGTCACTGGTGCTGCACAAGCAAACATGGGGTTTATCCAAAGTTTTGAATGGGACCTTATGATTCATTAGAAATCTTGAAAATGAAAACAAGATATGCTACTAAACTAAATTCGATGATCCAGACTCAATGGTGATAACAGATTTTTATAAAGAGTTCATTTTCACAAAATTGACCTTCGAGATCCAAATTTACAATCTTTTAAGTTAAGGGTTGAAATGAGATGTAAAAGCCATAAAATTAAACCAATCACACTATTGATCCAAAATCAATGTTCTAGATTTATTGGTGCAATCCCCTTTTCCATCCAACTCAAAGAACAACAAATATTGACCGAAGTAAACTATAAGGCCTTTATAACCTCTAAAACGACAAACTCACACAAATCATACTATAAAGCATTAGGAATATTCCAATCATTCCCTCACCCCAGAACATCAAACTTAACAACCATG
This sequence comes from Capsicum annuum, assembly GCF_002878395.1. Taxonomy (NCBI): domain Eukaryota; kingdom Viridiplantae; phylum Streptophyta; class Magnoliopsida; order Solanales; family Solanaceae; genus Capsicum; species Capsicum annuum. The sequence continues at coordinate 8,050,524 of NC_061116.1, forward strand.
GATGAGGGGTTAAAATGGTTAGAACACATAAAAAATAAATAATTCACAGAATCAAGTCCTTACAATATCCACCACTATGAATCGGGTTCTCCTTGAACTAAGGGCAAGAAAACTACCTAAATCCGCAAAAGCTGAGGATAGCTGCTATGCATGTTAGACTGACCTCTTAAGTAGCCTTATCTATAGGACGGTGTCTCCACTAAACCTTAACCACTAGAATATCTCTAGAATGCAACCGACTAACTTCCCTGACTAAAATAGAGACTAGCTCTTCTGGCAAGGAAAATCTCTCATCTAACTATACTGAATCCCAACGAATGAAATAAGACTCATACGAGATGTAACATCGTATCATAAAAACATAAAAAACGAGATGAACTATTGATAAATCTTGGGGCAATGATAACTCATAAGCTACATTCCTAATAGATTGAAGAATCTTAAATGGCCTTATATACCAAAGGCTAATCTTTCCCTTTTTCCCAAACCTCATCACGCCCTTCATAGGAAAAATACTAAGGATGACTCAATCACCCATTCTAAATCTCAAGACATAAAGTCTACAATCTGTGAAGCACTTCTGCTACTTTGAGCCACTCAAAGTCTATCTTAAATGACCCAAACCCTATCCAAAGACTTCTAAAGTAAGTCTGTACATCGAGGTCTAATCTCAGAAACCTCAAACTAACCAACTAGAGAGCAAAAATGCCTACCATATAAGGCCTCGAAGGGTTCTATATTAGTACTAGAATGGTAGTTATTCTTATATGAAAACTCTGCCAAGGTTATATAGAAGTGAATCTTGTATCCATTTCCTGTATTATTTCTCCTTCTTTCATGGTGAAGGTTTCATACTGAGTAGTTATCATGTCAACTTTGGAATTCTTCATATCAGTAGTTCCCTCATGAGCAATTCTCAAGCAGTCCCATATTTTTTTAGCATTTTCACTTCCAGAAATCCTGTTGTATGTATCAGGCCCTATGCCACAAACTAGAAATTTCTTGGCATTGTAATTTTTCTCAATTTTCATTCTATCTTCATCATCAAATTCTCTCCTGCTTTTAACAAACATTCTAGTAATTTCTCCTTTCTTGACCTCTTTAACTGTAACATGTGGTCCATCTTGTACTACATCCATCAGCTCACTATCCTTAGCCATAATAAAGTCAAACATCCTTGTTTTCCACCACCCATCAAACTGCCCTTTAAATCTAGGTTGTTTAGTGGTAGATCGACCTTCTTCCAAATTAGGTAGAGCAGCCATAATAACCAATTCACCCTAGGTGTTAACCATTTAGAGTTCTTTGGCTCTAATACCAATTGTAGAAACTCGGGGAGGTTGCATCACATAGTGACTGACCAGGTCCCTTAAAGTCAGTCTCCAAAAATCAATTAGTTAAGCATAGGAAAACTAAAATTTTGCAAAAAACTAAAGAACACCAAGTTTTAACGTGGAAACCTATTTTCTTAAGAGAGGAAAAACTATGGCTTTCCCTCATAAGAACCCCAATAATTCACTATAATTAAACTCTTGATTACAAACTCCAATTGAACCTAACTATAGGATCCTCTTGCTTCTAATAACTCTAATACAATCCTACCTTGACAACTCTGCCAAGTACTCTGGTTACAAACTCTAACTGAACCTATCTCTAGGCTTCTCTTGATTGTAATAACTCTACTACAAGCCTACCTTGACAACTCTGCCAAGTACTCTCCAATATTGATTAACTCTAACCACTATTGAACTTAGGAAACTCTACCTAAGAACTCTCGAGAAAGAAACGAAAAATATTACTCTTATAGTATGAGTAATTCAATTACAAATCAGGACTCAACTTAAGAACACTTACTCTTTTCAGTACATAGGAAATAAGAACTTGATCAATACTTCAGCTATGAAGTTGGATTGAGTTTTCGCCTTTTTCAATTTCTTCAATTCTAATTTTTGCAAAAATTACTTCAATGTGAAGCATTTTTTCCTTTTATAGTGGAATAATAATTATGGTAGAAATTTAATTAGGCCAAGTGTCCTAGAATGTACATATCAGACCATCGCAGTTTGTTATACTAGAAGACAAAATTGTGCAAGCCACATGACAGTTGTATGTTTCAATCAAGTCCTAGGGGCCTGGTCCCTTGTTGTCAATTGCTCATTATAAAAAAAAGATATAGCACATCTTTACCCATATCACATCCAAACATGGTGGACCCAAGCATGTAAATCTCTCAAACCTCTTCTGATCTTTAAAATAAATAATAGGACCCAAAGTAATAGGAGGCATAGTAAATTTGGCAAGTTGTGATCCTACTTGAGGGGGTAACATAAATGAAGGTTGAACCCCTAGACTCAAAATACCATACTCGGATGCTGGCACAAAAGAAAAAACAACACTCAAAGCCTATGGAATACCGTGAGTAGATGCCTATACCGATGAAGGAACTACCTCAGAATTAGAGGAACACCTTATGTAGACTCTGGCATGGATTGAGGTACAACACTTAGAGATAGAGGAATACCAGGTGCACTCAAAGGGATACCCTCCAAATGAGTTAGAAAATAAATCAGTAAAAGCTCTAAGATTAGGATGGAAGAACTCTGTGGGGCCTGAGTAGGACGCATATCTCTTAACATACTCAACCTAAGTCTCAGGGGAGATCCATCTAGTACTATCTCTGGAAGGGGTAGATCTGTGTTCCCTTCCTCTACCTTAAGCCCTTCTATGACCTCTACCTCATCCCTTAGGATGGACTCTCTCCTCGGGTATCAACTCTACATTTATAATCTAACCGCATATAGTCCTCACTGTCTATGCAAAAAAGAGTGAAAGTTAGTTTAGAATATAGGGTATGGAAAAAGCTACACAATAAGAGACAAAATAAGTAAAGTTTCCTAAAGATATCTTTAGCCTTTCGAAGGTAGATATGGACGTTTATGTACCAATCCATGAAATTCTACTTGACACCCTATTCTTACACTAATGAGACCAATGAACCTGGCTTCTCTGATATCAATTTGTCATGATCCAAAATCTCGGGTCATGATGATACTTATCGAAGCTAAGCCTTGATAAGTAAGCAAATCATAACAAATTGATGTGTAAAACAAAATCATAACACAAATCCAAAGGCAAAACTTCTAGAGCAAAGTCCAACCATTTATGCACTAAAATGGCAGAAGTTTGAATAACTATAAAAACCACAAACCATTCCAAAACCTAGTGTCACAATGTAAGAACAATATAAATACATCTCAAAATCTAAAAATAAAACTGAGAGCCCTAACAACTACAAGTTTGTCTCAAAATTCAAAATAAGATAAAACTAGATAGGATGATGTCTGAAGTTAACTCTGGAAGCATAAAGTGGCCACTACCTCACTGTATCATAAATCTCAACATGAACTCAGCTGTTGCACAGTGCACTCGTACCTGGATTTATACCAAAAGGGCACAACAGAGATAAGTACCATCCACTTATACTTAGTAGGTATCATAGGCCGACTGAGTAAAGTAGAAAATAAGGTATATAAATACACACTATGAGCACGTCACCTGCAAGAAAAAAATATCCCAAATGAGATCTCATACCGTCTCTACTAATAGTTTTATAATATCACAAAATGGGAAATAGATACGTAAAAGATACAGAAATAGGCAATCCAATAGAAGAAGTACATAAACACAACACAGAAGATGCATAAAGGGATGAAATATAATGAGGATGATAATGATGATAATGTGATATGATTGAGGTTATCACATAACCTAAGTATACATCTACCGAGCATCATGCTTTAAGTTAGGACCTATGGGGGGTTCGCAACACATATACTATCTCAATACGCAATTCTAATCTCAATATCCATATCCCTTCTTCAACTCATGGGCTATGGTAGGTGGTTTTGTAAAATTATCTAATTTCTGTTAAAAGTCAGTATGTCCAAGGTGGTACCAATATGTCATGAGTGAATGCATTATATAAGGGTGTAATGCTCACAACCAAACTAGTATGAAGATCTCGAATCCAGTCAATATGCATGCACATAAGCTCAAAATCTACTCAGTATGTCAACTATCCATGATTCAATTAAGTCATGTACCATTAGAGTGAATTACTCAAGTAAGACATCAATAATACCCCAATAACCCGAACTTAGACATTTCTATCACAAGGAAAACAATCCAACATAGACACAAGGCCTATTATATTTGATAAAACCCCTCCTCATCCCCCTCCCACAGGGCCACACATAATAAATATCATCTCAAATCCCCAAATTGAGAGATTGTTAATCCTTTTTATTTTCCTGGTAAAATTAATCTACATTAAAAACTGGAATAATCCTTCCTAAGAAAAAGAATTTTCAATAATAGCATGAGAAAGAAGAAGGTGACATCCTAAGTTTATTAACAATCCTCCAAAGTAGGTGTGATAAAGCCTAAATCATTCATTGGCATATGGGTCCGGCAACACAACAGTAATGACATTATTTTCATAATTATTACCCAAACCCGTAGCATACTTTTATACAAATATTAACTATCCAGTCTAGTTTGAAAAAGTTAAGCTATAACCTACCTCGTGACGCTAAAATCTAAGTCAAAATCCCTTCATGTGGAGCTTTCCCCCTCTCGAACGGCTCTAGAACCCACTAAAACATACAAATATAAAATCTACATGTCAAAAAAAATCCAATGATACCCATATTGCCTATTTTCAAATTAGGGTCAAAACGGACTGCCAAAATGAATTTCAAAAAGAAAGGGTAAATCGATACTTTTGTTTCTAAACACATTACTCATGATTAAAGAAAGCCATAGAAGAAAACCCAAGTGAAAATTGATTTAAAATGTGGTTTATATCAAGGAAAAACTATTTTTAGGGCTTCCAGGCCAAAATCCCAAATTTCAGTTTTGAAACCACATTTTAATGAGTTTTAGATGACAAGAATCGAAGTAAACTAATTGAAATAGTTATTTGGAGCTTATCTAATCTTGGAAATGGAAGAAATCACCCAAAAAATCTAAATCCAGAAGCTCGGTTTCAAAAAGGGCAAAAAATTAAGAAAATTGATTTTTATATGAAAGCCCTATGGTGATAGCTTAAGCGACTTAATGATTGCGACCAGGTTGTTGCTTAAGTGATCAGGCCACATTCACTTAAGCGACCTTCCTAACACTTACGTAACATCCGCATTAGCGATGGGTCATCTCTTAAGCGGCTTTGGCCATATCAGTTGGCCGCTTAAGTGGCCCCTAGGTTTCTTTAGCGACTGTTTCAGCTAGTGCTGCACTAGCAAACTTGGGTTTTTTCTGAATTTACGATAGGACTCTCGGAATTCGTTTAGAATCCCAAAAATACAAATGTGATATTCTACTACGCTAAATTCGATGCTCCAAACTTAATGGCGATATCAGATTTTCGTAAAGGGGTCGTTTTCACAAAATTGACCCCAAGACCCAATTTCACAATCTTTCAAATCGAGGGGCAAAATGAGATATAAAAGTCATAAAATTGAACCAACCATGCTATTAACCCAAATGGGCATTCACTTCCTTTTTCCATGTGACACACAAAATAACAAAAGCTGACCTAAATCAACTATAAGTCCTTCTTAACCTCTAAAAATCATAAACTCACACAAATCGCAGTATAAAGCTTTGGGAACCATGTTAATCATCTCACACCCCCAAAACATCATGTAGCAATAACTGGGAGGGGTAAAATAATCAGAACAGATAACAATATTAATTCACAAAATCAAGTCCTTACAGTTACTCAACATTATTTTGTTTTCAAGAAAGTCGCTTAACTTACAGTTCAATGGCAGATCAACATATTAAAATAGCCACGTCGCAATTTTTAGGACAAAATTAAAAAATATTTTAGGACAGTTAAAAATATTGTAATAAAAATTTTGAATTGACAGATTAAGTATGTAAATTTGAATAAATTATCCTTTTACAAAAAAGATTTTCATTATCTTAAAAATAGAAACTTATAATTAAAAGTACTAATAGACATATACTATTTAAAACTTATTGTTATAAAATTTAAATGTTATAAAATATATTCAAATATAATTTATTTACTTATTAGAGAAAGATAAAAAATTATTAAAATAATAATAATAATAATAATTAATAGTAATAGTAGAAGCAATAGTAGCAGTTGTACGTAAGTATATGATTAAAAAGTAATTTAAGACAAAATTAAAAATATTGTAATAAAAATTTTGAATTGAAAGATTAAGTATTTAAATTTGAATTAATTATCCCTTTACCAAAAAAGATTTTCATTATCTTAAAAATAGAAACTAATAATTAAAGAGTTCTAACAAACATATACTATTTCAAACTTATCTCTCATAAATTTGAATGTTATAAATATATTTAGGTTTAAGTCATCGCGAGGCACATAAAGTTATCCCAAAAATTCACTTAGACCCCTCAACTAAGGCTTGTACCTATCATGTAGTAACGCCCCAAATCTGGTACTAGGAACGCTACACGGTGCTCATGACCCTGAAGGACCACAAGCTAACCCTTGACTAATATTTGTACCTGTACATTGCATAACATACTAAATATAATACAAAAACATGAACTGAGAGGCCATAAGGTTAAAAAATGAGGCATAATATCTGCTAAAAGTATAATATCTGGGTGGGGTATGAAATACCCAAAACTACTGAAATAACTATCTGAACATACTATAGTCCGAAAGCCTCTAAATTGTCTGAATAAGGAGTTGATAGGACATGTCCTCAACTAACTCCGACTACTAAAATAACTAAGTACTTAAATAATGAAATAACAAATCATATCATCCTCAAAGGATGAGAACTCACTGCTGACTGACTGCTGATATCTAGAATCTACTGATGCTCTGGAGCTTATGTCTCTGAACCTATAGTATAAGACACCATAGCACAAATGCGTTAGTACTTTGAATGTACTGGTATGCAAGTGACAGAGGATGAATGCATGGGGTTTATATGCGTGAACAATATTAACTGACTGAATAATATGAATATGAGAATACATGCATGAATATGTAACTACAATTTAGATCGTGATAGGACTAAATACTAAGTTCTGACTACTGAGTCTACTGATAATATAGATTTATAGACATCTGAGTTTACTGATTCTGGGATACTGAATAATTGAGTCTCCTGATATTGATATCTGAGTCACTAATAAGAGAGAGACTGATATTGTATTACTAAAACTGAGGGACTGATACTATATTGCTGATACATGAATAACTATTTCCAACAGTTCTGATTATGAAGAACTGGTCTGGTTGACTGTATTTGACAGTCCTAAAGCTGAATACTGATAACATAAGTTCTGATAACTGATATAATTTATAACATGAGTGTCTGTATCTGACAATCCCGAATCTGTTGGAACTAACTGAGTTTCGTATTGTATCTAAGTTGACTGTATCTGACAGTCCTGAATTCTGTAAAACTATGTGAGTTCTATTACTGAAACTGAATGACTGTATATGATAGTCCTGATTCTGTAATAGAAACTGAGGGAAATAGCCATCTAACTGACATGCCCCTGATATACCATTATGGCTGAGTTGGGGTCCACTCTGTAACCCTAATTGGAAGGGTGTCAATACTGCATCACTGGTAAGGACAGTCTGTGAGTAACCCTCATATAATAGGTAACTCTAGTGAGAACGGTGCGAACCCTCATATAATAGGCTAAACCACCTTATCTACCCTCATATAACAGGTTATGATATCTCAACCTACGCTAACTATATAGTTCTGGAATGCAAGGATTGCTTCTAGAATCATACCCGTATATAATAGGTGAGTTCCCATCTTTGGGTTACTTGGTTCTAACTCCTACTCCCATCTGAATAGACACTGAACGTGAATTACTGAACTAGACTACACTGAATTCATAGAGTTCCATTAATTGACAGAATGTTATTGAGATTACTGAAGTATAGAAATTTCTAAGATTTCTAAGATTACTAAGATTACTGAGATTACTAACGTTACTAAGTAGGATTGACCTGATAGATACTGAATTTACTAAGTTTTCCTAAACCATATAACTGACTGAATTCTACTGATCGTGGATTGACAAAGAGTATCTTGGAAAACAGGACACTAGGTCTAGGAACACAGCTAAATTGTCGGGTACAACTACCCCCAGGACTCGATAGCATAAAACTGATAGGACATAAGACTTATTGAACACATGACCAATATGAATAATTCATAATACATTAATTTGGGGATTTCATGAAGCACATGGTTATCATAGTCTTGTACATGAGTGGAATTTCATATAAACATGTCATACTTTCATCAACCTAATCTCATGGGCATTCCCTCAACCATTCATAATGCATACAATATCATGGAAGTCATAGGGTAAAGCATGCGTTTATCACTTGGGTCACAATTAAGCTATAATGCATAATTTCTATTCTCTTAGGTATTTTATCAAACACCTAGGATGCATGACTTAGGGCATAGGCATGATTATCAAATCAATAGAACAAAACTCAATATTACAATTCAATTTCATATGTTTAAGACCACATACTAGCATAGGTTCATGAAAAATACATAAAGATTCCAACTTGGGAATCATACAACCATAATCACATGAACATAATTAACCCATAACAAAATATTCACAATACAAGATTTAAAACTTGATTCTTGGGCTTCATGGATGAAAGGAATCCATGAATAAACATTGTGCATACCTTAGTTCTTGATTCTACAGAGATTAACGGAGAGATCCTTGAATTTGAGTATTGAATTTGAATTCCCAATTGAAAACCCTAACTTGTTCTTGAGAGAAACTTGAGAGAAACACTATAATTAGGGTGAAATGTGGATGAATCACATGTTATTGGGTTTATATAGGGGTGAAAATTGACCCTTTTAACCCTTGAACGCGTATTTTAATTTTGTGAAAATTTCCCGACCGGACCCCTGGTACGACGCGGCGCTATCACGTCGTGTCTCTGGAAAGTGACAAATGGGAAATTGCATGGTGGCGTGACGTGGAGCTATCACGGCACCACTATTGTGGAATAATACTGGAAATTAATAATTGGCATTTAAGCTGGCTCAGTGACGCACTGCTGGCTCAGGTGATACACTGTCTCACTAAAAAGGCTCTAACTCTTCGTTCGGGTGTCAGATTTGGGCGAATTTGGTATCGATGAAGAGCTTATTCAATTTTCCACATGATAAAATGTGAAAATATTGAAAATACCATATGTATAAAACTGGATTCATCTTTGAAACTAGTCTTTGACATTTTTGGGACAAACTTAAGTTAGGTAGAAGTACAGTGTATTACACATGCCCCTAACCCACTCGAATTTGATCCAATCAGGCTTATTTTTCCTATGTGGTACTCTGCGTGTTGTCCACTCAATAGGAGCATGTGGGACACATTTTTTTGAATAAAGAACAAATGAAAACGTGCCAAGTTGCAACGAGGGCCCAAAAAAAATTTAATAAAATAAATTTTTTTTAAAAATGGCTCCCCTCTAACCCTCTCATCATCTTCTTTCCCACTCTTCTTCCTCATTTTTTTTCTTAAACTTACTTAACCTTCTATTTTTCTACTTTTTTCCCCCTTTTGTTCTAAGTTTTGGATTTATCTTTCAATTCAATTTGAATTTTTTTTATTCTTAGTTTGATTTAATTCTTAATTCTTCTCCGCCATTAGTTTGCCAAAAAATGGAACTTTGCTGGATAGTTTGCTGGAAAAGATAGAACTTTGCCAATTTACCTCTCATTTTTCTACTTTTTTTCCTTTTTCGTTCTTAGTTTTGAATTTTCTTATTCTTAGTTCGATATTATTATTAATTCTTTTCCTCCATTAGTTTGCCGAAAAAAATAGAGCTTTTCCGGAAAAAATGGAACTTTGCCAGAAAAATGTAAATTCATTTTTTTCACAAATCAACAAAAAGTAAATTTAATTCAATTTACAAAATTGTAAATTTAATTTGAAAAAATATATAAAGAAGAGGGGGGGGGGGCAGGGGCGGGGGGGCAGGGGCGGGGTAGGGGATTTATTTTTTTATTTAAAAAAATATTAATTTTTTAATCATAATTTAATTATTTATGAAATATTTTTTAATTAATTTTGAATTCAATGACAAGTGTCATCGTTTAATTCATCGTTTGTACCACATCATGCAAGTGTAACACACTCTCTATGTACATTTTATTGATTGTGTTAAAAAGGCTTGATTGAATCAAAATTCGGGTGGGTTAGGGGGCTGATAGATACGGGTCTTAGTTGAAGGGTCTAAGTGAATTTTTAGGACATCTTTAGGTGCCTAGAGATGACTTCGTACATATATTTAAATGTAATTTATTTACATATTAGGAAAAGATAAAAAAATTAATAAAATAATAATATTAATTAATAGTAATGGTAGAAGCAATAGTAGCAGTAGTATGTAAGTATAAGATAATAATAATAATAATAATAGATAAGAATTATATTGGATTTAAAAAAAATTAATTTATTTTTAAATAAGAAGGAACAAAAAGGAACAAAACGGAAAAACATATGGAAAGGTTAAAATAAGTTGATACTAATATTTTAGAATCGATATCATTAATTTAAAATATTATTTTCTTTATTTCGTTTATTTTTATTATAGAAAACTTCTAAGTGGTATCATTAATTTCATATATATATTTTTGCAAACTCAAAATATGTAAACTATAAGATAATCATAACATTTTAGAATCTTATTTTTATAAGATTCTAACAAATTTTAGAATCTTGAATTTGAAATACATTATCCCTTTTAAAAGAAAAAAATTATTATCTTAAAAATAAAATAAATAATTAAAGAATTCTTATACACTTTTATTGTTTCAAACATATCTCTTTTAAAATATAATTACTATAAATATTTTTAAATATAATTTATTTACCGATTAATGAAAGATAAAAGTTTATTAAAATAATAGTATTGATCAGTAATAGTAGTACGCTATGTAATAGAATAAGTAATATTACATTTGACTTATTTGAATTTTAAATGAAAGTTAAAAATAATAATTAGAAAAACATAAATAGATAATAGTACGAGCGGTAGTAATACGTTGTAGTATTGGTAAGTTGTAGTTGAGCTATTACCAAAAAAAAAAGTAGTGGTTGAGCAATAATAATAAAATAATAATGATGACAACAACAACAACAACAACTTAAAAAATATTTGAATTAATTTCAAAAAAGTTTCTAATTCAGCCTTATATATTATAGGATAAGTGTGAATTTTATTTGAAAAATCTAAGGATAAGGAAAGAAAAATAAATCGATCTTCTTATACTAAATTGATATAAAATTATATTTAAATTTCAATTTAAATAGAATTTATATTAGATTGAAATTCTAACGTCTTAATATTTCTTATATTTATAATAATAATATTTTTATAAATATACATTAATAATAATAGCAATTTTAAATAACAAATAAGAAAAATAAATTAAAAATAATACAGAATAAATAATAAATAAATAAAATCAATAATAATAATCGCAATAGTAATAATAGTAGAAGTGATAGAATATTAATAGTAATAACAACAATAATAGCAGTAATAGCGGCAAACTGGCTATAACAATAATTTTTAAAAATAAAACTACATGTTTCCTTTCCCCAGGATAAAGGTTTTTATTGAATTTAAATTAAAAATATATAATTTTATTGTGTATTTCCTTTTTATAGCATATTTTGCGGCGGAAGAATTATAATTCTATTATGAAATATAAAGTAAGAACGACAAGAATAAATAGAGAGAGAAGAAAGAGACTTCTTTATTTCTCTTGAGGGATGAGAAATTGTAACAACCCGAAATCACCCCTCGGGATGCTACACAAGTGCCTAGGTCAAAATGCATAAATCCAGAAGAATAAAGTGGAAGATAACTCTATTATGAATTTGCTCAATACAAAACTGATGTCACAAGGTTACAGCTCTACTTTTACATCAAACTAAACTCAATACATCAACTTCAACCGACTATCTATGAAGCCTCTGCTAGTACTGACTATGGGTAGCTGGGTCATGACTCCAAACCAACCCAACTCAATACGACTGAATAAGGGAAATACAACACTTTTCTACTATATTACTGACTCGAGGCCCTGAATCAAAAGGACCCATCACCTGTTGACTGAAGCTGCGAACTGATTGGATATGGTACATGCACTACAAGCTGTACCTACATTATGAGACAATGTAGCACATAGACATATATATGGATCAGTGCTTTGAGGATGTACTGAATATATGGGGGTGAATGCATATGTATAAAACAGTATCAATCTTCTTCAATCAAATCATGCATGCAATATGGGATGACTCACATAGCTTGAACAAGTATAAATTGTAAAGCTCATAAATAATGCAAAATGAAGCATGTAAAACATATCTCGTGAGTCATCATACTATAAATTTAAAATCACAAATCTCCTCTTAATCTCAATACTCAAAGGCTAAAGGAACTTTAAACAATTCTTTCAACTCATTTATATGATTCATGGAGAGTAAAGCTTCTTTAATGCTCAAGATCTCATAACTCTTTTAAACTCAAATACTTAGAATTAGAAATCATGTTACTTTGAAACATACTTGAAAGAATTTCATCCACCTTAGGAAAATATCTTATTTCAAGCTTTGGATACACCATTTCATCTCAAGGCAAGATACTCTAGTTTAGTGAAAATAACTCATCAAAAATCTTTATGGAAGATACCATTTCAAAGGAGAATACTTTTGTTTAGAGAAAACAACTCATATCCAAGAAACACTTTAGTTAGGGAACCATTTGCAACTTTACCATTTGAAAAATAGCTCATAGGAAAGGAAAATACTTTAATTTTCAAGGAAGTACTAATCTCGAGTTTAAAGGGAAAGGGAGGTTCTGGTAACTGATCTAAACCATGTGAGCTACATAGAGTCCAACGTTTTTTCCTCTTAAGGAGGAGCCCCCATGTTGGGGAGGAGCCTCATACTCTTGCCAAGGATTATAACCTAGGTCTAGTGATCACTAAACGAAACTCGGCCTCGGGCCCAATATCAACGCGGCCTCGGGCCCAATATCCACTCAGAGTTAGGCCTAATAATAAACTCAGCCTTAGGCCAAACCTATGGTGGCATGTAGTTTTGGGGTAAGAAACCGTATTAACTTACCCGCTCAGTGCTAAATACTACTCCCTTTAGATTATCTGCGCTCATCTCATAAAAATCAACTTTTAGAATAATGTCATGGTTCACCATGAACCAAATAATCAAATCTATAAACTCAAGTAGTGAAGTGGATTTCAAAGCTCAAGGACAATTAGGTCTAATCATTTCCCAATCATCTCAAACTACTCAAATCATGGGTTCTTATAGCACAAGAGTTCATAAAATAACAAGTCTCAAGTAATGCTTACTAACCCATAATTCAATCTCAAGTCAAAGATCATCAACAGCATAATAGAAAGCATATAGGTTCATAACTCATATAGAAATCTGAATGTTTCATCAATTTATATCAAAATCTCAATATAGTCATATACTTCAATAGCTCAAACATCACAAGTATTAGCTTCTCAAGGGTTAAAATCATAGGGTTATTAACCAGCTGTAATTTCTCAAGAAAACGTGTAGAAATCATGTCATTTGACTCTTAATTCATGGGAAATATCAAGATAATGCATTCAATAACAATGGGTAAAAAACCCCAATTCAAATTCATGTAAAACCTCATATATTTCAGCAAAATCAAGATGTAAATAAGCCTTTTAGGAACAAGGGTGAAAGGGTTACCCTTGTTCACAACCCCACATACCTTAGATTATGAAATTTGATGGATCAGTTTGCTCTAAACTTCCTCTTCTTACTCTTGGGAGTGGGTTCTTGCAACTATTGAACTTGGGAAACTCAATTCTCAACTCACTTGCACAATCTATGGTTAGCTCTTAGATTTCTTAGAGAAGGGTTTTTGATTTGATCTTGAGGGAGAAACCCTAGCTCTCTTAAGTTTTGGATGATAAATGAAGCCATTTGTTTCGCTTCAAATATATCTGGTTAATAAAAGAGTGAAAAGACCAAAAATCCCCTTTTAAAAATGAGTTAAAAATACTGAACTAGGGCTTCGACGGTCGATGTGATGGCCTGTCGCAAGTCTGAAGGTCCGTCAGATCATCCATCACATGCTGGCCAAAATGAGGCCACACTGCCTGAGTGTGACGGTCCTCGCAATGGACCATTGCATCCTCAACATTGCATCATTTCGGACATTGCACATGGGCCTAAAAAAGGAGTTACTGCCTTGGTTGTGATGGGCCGAGCAACTGTCCGTCGAGAACTCGACGGTCCGTCGGATTGTCCGTCGCACTTGAGAGGTTCCTACAACTCTCAGTAAATTGGCCATAGCTTCTCACCCCAATATTGGATTTGGACGAAATTGGTATCATTGGAAAGATAATTCAATTCTCTACATGACAAAAAGTCAAATTTAAGAAAAATCTATATGCTTTAAATACCAATCACTTGGGAAGTCAGTTCTCAATCTTTTAGGTCTGGAATTACACTTTACTCAACATGCTCTAAGGCTTCAAGCTATAAGGGAATTTTGCGGGGTGTTACAATATCTCCCTATTGGGAATATTCGTCCTCGAATGTCACTAGTCAGGCTAAGAATACAAAGAGAACTGAGGACGTGCAGCTTAAATACTTGCCAAACTGAATTTATACCTTTCTAAACTTGGCATACTTGATGAATACATAGATTCTTAATAGGAGTAACTATTTAACTGACCCTCATATTAGAGAGGAACTAGACGAAGGAGAGGTTTTATCTTTGTCTGAATCTGGGCTAACTTGTCTTGGTTTTACAACGATGAGCTAACTCATGCTGAATTCAGGGCTTGTGATTATTGACTAACTAAATTTGGGATCAAACCTCCCTAATGAATGATCCCTGAATCTACTATCAATGATAATAATGATTACATCTGAGAACCGACCTACGTAGTGGGGAATCTCTAAATCTGCCAAAAAAGATAATCAACTGAACCCAAAACTGAGATCAAGCCTACCTGATGGGTGATCTTGGAGTCTGACAACACTGATAATGACTAACTAAATCTTCCGATATAGGTAATTGAGTTCTGAGGTTGAGATCAGTCCTCTCTAGTGAGCAATCTTGGGAACTGATGGTAATGAAGCTGATTAACTAAGTCTACTTGTATGAATAGCTAAATTCGCTTGGTTCCGTTATCAGACGGAATATTGCTGAATCTCGTTATCTGACTGAAAGACACAAAGATACAAACAAAGTACTCGTATACTACTGAGGTTTTCACTGAACACTTGTACACTACTAGATCTGAGCGGAGTACAAAACTGAGCTTAGAGTGCTAATGGCACTGAGATTACTCAAGTTCTGCAATAGTTTGAGAGTTCTGAGTTCTATAACTCATAGGATTCTGAGAATCATTGCTCACCTGAGATTATCACAAAAACTGACACGAGCTCTAGATAGCAGCTAACTTATCGGGTATATATATACCCCTAGGACTCGACAACATAAAGTAAATCATAACAATTCATGAATAATCGAGACCACGAACATTCACTCACCATCACAATCACTAAAGCATCAGTTCACATATTTAGGAATTAAAAGCACGCGATAACATAGGAGGACATGCTATTGGCTCATATGCCATTCAACAAGGTCTTGCACCAAACACTTAGCAAGTATTTAAGTCTTGGCATTTATCGGAGAACACATACTTGGGGAAAACTTCATGCTATCATGTCACAGTTTATTCGTCAAACACTTAGCATGTTTCAAAGGCTTAGCATGTATCAAAGAGCACATAATTGGGGAATTACATACTACCATTTCACTATTTATTAACTAAGGCTTTCCAAAAACCACTTGGCATGCATGGCCTTACACACAATTGGGGATTCCTAGTCAACATGTCATAATGGCTCTAATTCCTTCACATAAGCATTTTATCAAACCTATGGGGAACATGCTTTTCTTATTCGACCATTTCTACACTTAATTGACACGAACACATCATCTATCAAGCAACTTGAAGAGGTTTATCATGAACATCACAGGAATTTCACATACTAGGGTCAAATCTTGAAAACCTTGTAAACAAACGTAAATCACAACTCAATCATAGCATGAACAACCATTCCATCTCACATGTATCATTAAAACTCATAAACATAAGAATCTTTGAATTTCAGAAAAGGGGTCCTTGAGTTTCTTGGATGAAAGGGGCCCGAGATTCAACATCTACATACGACTATCTTCCTCAACATGACACATTTACCCTCTTCTATCTGCACAACTGTTCACTCTCTCTATCGCGACTTAAGGAGGAGGTTGCTGAAAAGTTAGAACGTGTGGACCTAAAGCATGAAAGGACATTGCACATAATTTGGCACTCAACTGAGGCTTAGGGCATCTAACATCATGGACTTATCAACGTGGTCTAATCCTAAGTACATAAAAGAAATAAATATGGACTTCGTGAATTACTAAAAGTATTTCTCAAGCACTTAACTCATGAGTTGCATGATCTGAACTTAGAGTTCAAAACTTATTATATGTGATTCCGACTGCCAAATGCACCAGAACTCCTCGTTTTAGGAGCTAGGAGAGTACATGATTCTCTATCACATACATGAACTTGAATTAGACTCATAGAACAGAAATATAAAACATGAGCAGGTATTGGGACAACTGAAGAAACTGAAATGAGATTGGTCCAAGCATCAATCCTTCTAAAGCTATTCTACAGCTCACTGGTACATCTACTAGAGTCTTAAGGTCTAACCCGATTACCAGTTCTATCATCTCCCGCGTAGACTTAAGCCATCACTTCTAGGCGATGAACCACCATAGAGACTCTAGTCTGATTATCATCACCTTGCTCTAGAGTCGAGGATATAATAATGTGCATAAACAAAAGAGCTTGATCCAAATGACTACACTTCAAAGCATAAAACAACAACAACAACAACAACAACAACAAACTCAGTACATTACCACATAAGCGGAGCCTAGGGACGGTAGATTGTGTGCAGTCCATACCACTACCTTTATAGAAGTAGAGAGGCTGTTACCGATACACCTCTAGCTCAATGAAAAAAGGTAGTATACACAAGCATCAAAATCATACAACATCATAACATAACATAGGTACAACATCCACAACAAATTGCACATTGTCAAATCGAGGGAACCAAAGTCCACCTAATTACAGACTATGACTCATCCACATCGTTATCCCTCAATCTGAATGACTTTTCTCCAAGTCTTCCTATTCCGGGTCATGTCCTCAGTCGGCTGCTACTGCTTCATGTCATGATTAACCATTTCACTCCTTAAAATGCAAAACTAATTCATAACACTACGTCCTATGACACACATCATCCTTCTATAGCCCCAATAGTCATTGTTCACTACCTTCAATTAGAATGGGTATCTCCAAATCTTTGACGAACCACACCACTTCTATTATATCCTACCACTAGATCGCTTATAAACTTATATTTTTAAACCATGAGAATCAAAATCACACACAACACCTTCACTCATAGCTCCTCAACTTAGCTATCAAGGACATCATTCATTATCTCACTAGTCTCACCTAGCAACTTAATGTTACTACTAACCAGAAAACATGAAATCATCCTTGAGAACAATGCATCCCCATAGCACCTTGGGCGAACCTCTACATTTTACATGCAATATCCAACTTGATTACGGATCAAACAAACTTAAGCTCTTGCATACACTGTTCAAATCTATTAGATCACCTCTTTATAACTAATACCATTAAACAAGAAAGAATCGCCTCCACTTTCATGACCACCAATCGTTCAAACTTAGTGTCTAGCTCTAATATCTCTTGGACGCCATGAAATAAAAAATCAATAATACTCGACAACTCTCATGCCCACCCGAACTTCAAATCAACAATAATCAATCACAACCACATAGACCATCTTAATTCTAATTCATCAACACATCCTCCTTCTACCTATCATTACTATCCATCCATTTATACAGCCCCAACTTAGCTCATAGCTCTATAAGTTTTGACTAAACTCCATCTTACAAATCTCGAGGATGCCTTAATCAACAACACCCATCCACCAAATACTTTCATCATTAAGCCATACTTCCCAACACAACAATTTTCATCTATAACTCTTTTCATACTTCAAACAAATAATATTTCCCCTTAGCTAAAGACTTCTTTTCTACCTTTCACTAATAAACAAGCAAAGAAATAACCCTTCATTACTAGCCTAAACATGTGCAACAAAATTCAGCTATACATATAAATATATAAATTCAACAAAAGGCCCTTACCACTTTACTTGTCGTCGTAACTCTAAACCCCCAGTTTCAACCAACACCAGAACAACAGAATGTACAAGTTGCTAGTGAATCAAAATAGCTCTCACACCGCTTCTATAGACTTTGATTTTGTGTTTTGAACAAGAAAATAAGATGAATAACAAAGCAACTGTGCTAGTGAATCAAAAGATCCCCATACGGCTTTACTAGAATTGATTGTTCTTTTCAAAAACACAATGATAACAAGGATACATATTGCAAGAGATAGAAACTTGACACACAATATTGAATGATCTATGAATACACATCTCATTCTGTACCACTTGCATGAATCATATGAGTGAGGCAACAACTTCAAACATGAGCGACTTATGCCACACCAGAAGACTCTTATTGAGTCGCTTATAGAGACTTCTGAAGCTTTATACTAGCCCATCTAAGAACATTATCTGGGATGGAAATAGAACTTGTTAATCATGATATCTCAAGAATAATACATGGGTAAGGAAGCATAGCTTCACATTATGGATTATGGGAGGAATTCGAAAGTACCTCCGACTTGGGCTTAGTGCCCGACTTTCAAGAATCATGAACAAAGCACCTCAATTATCGAAACTAAAAAGAACTAGTGGGATACTTTCTAACTCGATTAAAATACCACTGCTATCTATAAAGATTCAAACCTGTTTCCGATACCTTAAAAATAAGGCGGAGATAGCCTGAATAGAGGGACTTGAGGATCGGCATAAGTGCATAGAGAATATTTCTATAGCACGATCAAAGACTCAAAAGAATGGAAACATTTCCTAAATGCCCTGTAGCCTCTCAAAGAAAAGTACAGACATCTCCATTCCATTCTGCAAGACTCAATAAGACACGACTTCATAGACACCCTGGGACACTTAAACCTTGTGCTCTGATACCAAGTTTGTAACGATCTGAAATTACCCCGCGGGACGTTATACGATTCCTAGGGGAACATGTGACCCCAAGTTAACCCTTCACATGGAAGATGATATTAATAACTAAATAAATCCATATATCTAGAAGAATAAAGCGGAAGATAACTCTATTATGAATTTGATCAATACAAAACTGTAGTCACAAGGTTACAACTCTACCTTTACATCAAACTAAAACTTAATACATCAACTTTCAAAAACTATGTATGAAGCCTCTACTAGTATTGACTATGGGTAGTTGGGTCATGACTCCCAACCACCCCAACTTAATATGACTGAATAAGGGAAATATAATAGTTTTCTACTATATCACTAACTCGAGGCCCTGAATCAAAAAGACCCATCACCTATTGACTGAAAGCTACAAACTGATTGGATATGGTACATGCATTAAAAGTTGTACATACGTTATGAAACAATGTAGCACATAGACATATATGTGGATCAGTACTTTAAGGATGTACTGAGTATATGGGGGTGAATGCATATGTATAAAACAGTATCAATCTTCTTCAATTAAATCATGCATGCAATATGGGATGGCTCACATGGCTTGAACAAGTATTAAATATAAATCAAATAAATCATGCAAAATGAAGCATGTAACACAAATATCATGAGTCATCAACTGTAACTTTAAAATCAAAAATCTCCTCTTAATCTTAATACTCAAAGGCAAAAGGAACTTTACATAATGCTTTCAACTCATTCATATGCCTCATAGAGAGTAAAACTTCTTTAATGCTCAAGATCTCATAACTCTTTTAAACTCAAATACTTGGAATTCGAAATCATGTCACACTGAAACATAATTGAAGTTATTTCATCCACCTTAGGAAAATATCTCATTTCAAGCTTTAGATACACCATTTCATCTCAAGGCAAGATACTCTAGTTTAGTGAAAATAACTCATAAAAAATCTTTATGGAAGATACCATTTCAAAGGAGAATACTTTTGCTTAGAGAAAACAACTCATATCCAAGAAACGCTTTAGTTAGGGAACCATTTGCAACTTTACCATTAGGAAAATTGCTCATAGAAAAGGAAATTACTTTAATTTTTAAGGAAGTACTAATCTCAAAGTTTATAGGGAAAGGGAGGTTCTCGTAACCAACATAAACCATGCGAGCTACATGGAGTCCAACGTTTTATTCTCCAAAGGAGAAGACCCCACGTTGGGGAGGAGCATCATACTCATGCCAAGGAGTATAACCTAGGTCTAGTAATTACTAAATGAAACTCACCCTAGGACCTAATATCAACTCGGCATAGGCCCAATAATAAACTTGGCCTCAGGCCCAACCTACGGTGGCACGATGTTTTCGGGTATCAAACTGAAATAACTTACCTGCTCGGTGCTAAATACTACTCCTTTTAGATTATCTGCACTCATCTCATCAAAATCCACTTTTAGAATAATCTCATGGTTCACCACGAACCAAATAATCAAATTTATAATCTCAAGTAGTGAAGCGGATTTCAAAGCTCAAGGACCATTAGGTAAAATCATTTCTCAATCGTCTCAAAATACTCAAATCATGGGTACTTATAGCACAAGTGTTCATAAAATTACAAGTCTCAAGTAGGGCTTACTAATCCATAATTGAATCTCAAGTCAAAGTTCATCAAAAGCATAATAGATAGCATATAGATTCATAACTCATATAGAAATCTAAAAGTTTCAGCAATTTATATCAAAATATCGATATAATCATCTACTTCAATAGCTTAAACATCACAAGTATTAGCTTCTCAAGGCTTAAAATCATGGGGTTATTACCCAGCTGTAATTTCTCAAGAAAATATACAGAAATCATGTCATTTGACTCTTAATTCATGGGAAATATCAAGATAATGCTTTCAATAACAATCGGTGAAAACCCCCAATTAAAATTAATCTAAAACCTCATAGATTTTAGAAAAATCGTGACGTAAATAAGCCTTTTGGGAGCAAGGGTGAAAGGGTTACCCTTGTTCAAAACCCCTCATACCTTGGATAATGAAATTGGATGGACTATCTTGCTCTAAACGTCCTATTCTTACTCTTGGGAGTGGGTTCTTGCAACCCTTGAACTTGGGAAACTCAATTCTCAACTCACTTGCACAATCTATGGTTAGCTCTTAGATTTCTTAGAGAAGGGTTTTTGATTTGATCTTGAGGAAGAAACCCTAGATCTCTTGAGTTTTGGATGATAAATGAATCCATTTTGTTCGCTTCGAATATATCTGGTTGATAAAATTGTGAAAAGACCAATAATCCCCTTTTAAAAATGAGTTAAAAATACTAAACGAGGGCTGCGATGGTCGATGCGATGGTCCGTTGACAGTTTGATGGTCTATTGGATTATTCGTTGTACGTTTGCCAAGATGAGGCCAAACTGCCTGAGCACGACGGTCCTAGCGATGGCCCATCGCATCCTCGACGGTCCATCATTTTGGGCATCGAACTTGGGCCAAAAATGGAGTTACTGCCTTGGTCGTGACGGGCTGAGCGACTGTCCATCGAGGACTCGATGGTCCGTTGCACTTTAGTGGTTCCGACAACTCTTAGTAAAATGTCCATAGCTTCTAACCCCGATATCGTATTTGGACAAAATTGGTATCGTTGGAAAGCTAAATCAATTCTCTACATGACAAAAAGTCAAATTTAAGAAAATTCTATATGGTTTGAATAGCAATCACTTAGGAAGTTAATTCTTAATCTTTTAGGGTAGGAATTACACTTCACTCAACATGATCTAAGGGTTCAAGCTTTGAGGGAATTTTGCCGTGTGTTACAATATCTCCCCCTTGGAAATATTCGTCCTTGAATGTCACTAGTCAGGATAGGAATACGGAGAGACCTAAGGACGCACAGCTTAAATACTTGACAAACTGAATTTATACCGTTCTAAACTTTTCATACTCTATAAATTCATAGATTCATAATAGGAATATCTATGTAACTAACCCTCAGATTAGAGAGGAAATGGACCAAGGAGAGGTTTTATCTTTGTCTGAATCTGGACTAACTTGCCTTGGTTTTACTATGAAGAGCTAACTCATGGTGAATTCAGGGCTTGAAATTATCGACTGACTAAATCTGGGATCAAACCTCCCTAATGGATGATCCCTCAATCTACTATCAATGATAATAAATGATTATGTCTGAGACCGGACCTATGTAGCGGGGAATCTCCAAATTTACCAAAGAAAACAATCAGTTGAACCCGAAACTGAGATCAAGCCTACCTGAGAGGTGATCTTGGAGTATGACAACACTGAGACTGAATAACTGAATCTCCCGATATAGGTCACTAATTTCTGAGGTTGAGACCAGTCCTCTCTAGCCAGCGATCTTGGGAACTGACGGTAATGAAGCTGACTGAGTAAGTCTACTCGTATGAATAGCTAAATTTGCTTGGTTCCGTTATCTGACAAAATATTACTGAATCTCGTTATCTGAATGAAAGACACGAAGCTCTGAACAGAGTACTCGCATTCTACTGAGGCTTTCACTGAACACTTGTACACTACTAGATCTGAGCAAAGTACAAAATTGAGGTTAAAGTGCAAACGGTACTGAGATTACTCAAGTTCTGCAGCAGTTTAAGAGTTTTGAGTTCTATAACTCACAGGGTTCTAAGAATCATGGCTCAACTAAGATTATCGCAAAAACTGACACGGGCTCTAGACAGCATCTAAGTTGTTAGGTATATATATACCCCCAGGACTCGACAACAGAAAGTAAATCATAACCATTCATGAATAATCGAGACCACGGACATTCACTCACCATCACAATCACTAAAGCATTGCTTCACACATTTAGGAATTATAAGCATGCGATAGCATAAGGGGACATGCTATTGGCTCATATTCCATTCAACAAGGTCTTGCCCCAAATACTTAGCATGTATTTAAGTCTTCTCATTTATCGGAGAACACATACTTGGGGAAAGCTTTATGCTATCATGTCAAAGTTCATTCGTTAAACAGTTAGCATGTATCAAAGAGCACATAATTAGGGAATTCCATACTACCATTTAACCATTTATTCACTAAGGCTTTCCAACAACCACTTGGTATGCTTGGGCTTGCACACAATTGGAGATTCCTAGTCAACATGCCATAATTTCTCTAATTCCTTCACATAAGCATTTTATCAAACAAATGGGGAGCACGCCTTGCTTATTCAACCATTTCTACACTTAATTGACAAGAACACATCATCTAACAAGAACCTTGAAGAGCCTTATCATAAACATCACATGAATTTTACATACTAGGTTCAAAGCTTGAAAATCTTGTAAACAAACATGAATCACAACTCAATCATAGCATGAACATCCTTTCCATCTCATATGTATCAAGGAAACTCATAAGCATAAGAATCTTTGAATTTTATAAAAACGGTCCTTGAGTTTCTTGGATGAAAGGGACCCGAGAGTCAACATCTATATATGACTATCTTCCTCAACATAACATAGTTACCCTCTTCTATTGGCACAACTGTTCACCCTATCTATCGTGACTTAAGAAGGAGGTCGCTGAAAAGTTAGAACATATGGACCTGAAGCATGAAGGGTCATTCCACATAATTTGGCACTCAACTGAGGCTTGGGGAATCTAACATCATGGACTTACCAACGTGATCTAATCCCAAGGACATACAGGATATAAATCTAGACTTCGCGAATCTCTAAAAGCATTGCTCAAGCACTTAAGTCATGAGTTGCATGACCTGAACTTGGAGTTCAAAAGTTATGGGAGGTGATCCCGACTGCCAAATGCACTAGAACTCCTCATTTTATGAACTAGGAGAGTACATGATTCTCTATCACATGCATGAACATGAATTAGGATCATGAAACAGAAATATAAAACATGAGCAGGTATTGGGACAACCGAAGACACTGA
>NC_061116.1:8077804-8109477 GCF_002878395.1 Capsicum annuum
AAATCTCATGAGTCATCATACTTTAACTTTAAAATCATAAATCTCCTCTTCATATCAATACTCAAAGGCAAAAGGAACTTTAAACAATGCTTTCAACTCATTCAAATGACTCATGGAATGTAAAACTTCTTTAATGCTCAAGATCTCATAACTCTTTTAAACTTAAATACTTAGAATTTGAAATCATGTCACTTTGAAACATATTTGAAGGCATTTCATCCCCCTTAGGAAAATATCTCATTTCAAGCTATAGCTACACTATTTCATCTCAAGGCAAGATACTCTAGTTTAGTGAAAATAACTCATCTCAAATCTTTATGGAAGATACAATTTCAAGGGAGAATACTTTTGTTTAGAGAAAACAACTCATATCAAAGAAACCCTTTAGTTAGGGAACCATTTGCAACTTTACCATTAGGAAAATAACTCATAGGAAAGGAAAATACTTTAATTTTCAAGGCAGTACTAATCTCAAAGTTTAAAGGGCAAGGGAGGTGCTCATAACCGACATAAACCATGCGAGCTACATGGAGTCCAACATTTTGTCCTCCTAAGAAAGAGACCCCACGTTGCGGAGGAGCAGGATACTCTTGCCAGAGAGTATAACCTAGGTCTAGTGATCACTAAATGAAACTCGGCCTCAGTCCCAATATCAACTCAACCTTAGGCCCAATAATAAACTCGGCCACAGGCCCAACATACAGTGGCACATAGTGTTAGGGTAAGAAATTGTAGTAACTCACCCACTCAGTTCTAAATACTATTTCCTTTAGATTATTTACGCTAATCTCATAAATATCTACTTTTAGAATAATCTCATGGTTCACCACAAACCAAATAATCAAATCTATAATCTCAATCAGTGGGGTAGATTTCAAAGCTCAAGGACCATTAGGTCAAATTATTTCTCAATCATCTCAAAATACTCAAATCATGGGTGATATTTTATATCCTAGTAGATATCAACTAGATCTTAGAAGATATTATGTATATTCATGATAGACATTCACTATACTGTAAATACATTTATAATACTCCCCCTTGAATGTCTAATTGATAGATAATATGCCTCATTAAACCTTACTAGGAAAAACCCTGTGGAAAAAAATTAGTGAAGGAAAAAGAGTACAAATATCTAATGTTACGCATTTCGGCTGTCTCATTAAAAAGCCTTACAAGAAAAACCTAGTGGGACAAAACATTGAAAGGAAAAAAGAGTACAACATGTACTAACTCCCCCTTAATGAGAACATCCTTTAAATTTTGCATCCAATCTTGTACAACATCTTCTTGAAAGTTGTAGTTGTAAGAGACTTTGTGAATAAATAAGCCATATTGTCACTTGAACAAATCTGTTGCACGTTAATATCACCATATCTTTTGTAGCTCATGTGTATAGAAAAGCTTTGGCAAAATGTGCATCGTTCTATCTTTTTTTATGTATCGTCTCTTAAGCTGTGCTATCCATGCTGCATTATCTTATATAAAATCATGGGTACTTTGTCACTTTTCAAACCTTATTTTTCTCAAATGAGATGTATCATGAACCTCAACCACACACATTATCAACTCATTTCATGAATAGCTCTTATCTCAGCATGATTCAATAAAGCGGCTATGAAAGATTGTTTTGTATATCTCCAAGATATGATAGTACTACCACATATGAACACATAGCCCGTTTAAAATTGAGATTTATGTGAGTCAGATAAGTACCCAACACTAGCATGACCAATAAGATTGGGACTACAATTTTTAGAATAAAATAAGCCCATATCGATAGTCTCTTTAGGTACCATATACGTATTTGATCTCATTCTAATGTCTCTTAGTAGGAGAAAAGCTATAACTTGCTAACAAATTTTCCTAAAATTCTATATCAGGCCTTGTAGTATTTGCAAGATACATGAGTGCACCAATTGCACTAAGATATGGTACTTTATAACAAATTTAAATTTGTATATTTCTTATTTCAATAAATAATCTATTACTTCTGAAAACTCTCCAAAAGTTTCAATAATTTCTAAGCTATAATCTTATATAGTATAAGGATTATAAATAAGTTTCCCAGAAACTTTTCTATGCTTCAAATATTTTGAATCCTTAGAAAGTTTTCATATAAATTTTGTCAAGTGACAATATTTAGCATTTCATGTGTGACATCTTCGAGTGTCTGGACTAAAAATCAAATAAGTTTTATGCTTACCAAAATGCATTCTTTCATGTCACTTGATAAATGTTTCTACAGCAGCATGCTTAAATAAATTTAGAATTTAGTTTCTCGTAATCCTTTACAATATTGAGGCATACTATATCAAAGATATCATATCGGTTCACGATATGACATAACATTTTGAGATCTCATCACTTCATTATTTACAGGTACCTGAACCTCTCATAAGGTTTCATAAAGTGTTATGTCATACGCTCTTCAAGTGCACATTGCCTTCTTATTATGATTATTTGCTCCTTATCATTTTCATGAATTATTTCATTTGGAACCAACTAGTCTACCACGTTTTATGTATGCATATACTTTATCCTTTAGGGACACAAAATAGAACGCTTGCAGCTTAATATGAGATGCTTTCGGCATATGACTTGAATTATCTTTTAAATGAGGATCTGATGATAATTCCTAACATATATCATAATTGTTTATAGTCTCTCCTTTATGTTAGGAAAACTAACATACATCCTCCATATTCTTTGAGGAATCCATCTTTGCGCATCATGGTATATTTATAAATTGTATACCATGCATCAAAACTATTAAATAGAACATTTGGCTCCTGACCTTGAACCAATTGAGAGGGAAGAAATAATCATAATTTATTGGTTTAATGTATACAAGTGATATTGTATGCAATATATCATATTTCAGGCTTGAAGTTTTGTTCTCATTAGCAATGATTTAGCTATTTATCAAAGACATTCAATGCCGAATTAAATGAAGTGTCTTGATTACACAATCTGAAAATTATGCTCTTAACTTAATTTATTAAGAAACAACTTAATCAATGTAAAACTAGAGGTTGATGGTAAATGTATATGTGATCATCTTATTGATGCATCTTTTCAACATATCATATGATAGGTGAACAGGCCCATATTCACATTTTATACTTTTCAGATTTTAAGGGATTCAATCCCAATATTAGTTGATCCAACCAACTTATCATGAGAACAAGCGATATAAACAATTCTTGAAGAATCTTCTAGTTTTCAATACATGTCTAATACTCAATATGCACATCTTCGAGATGTTACAATCATTCATGTTAACTTAGGACTCAATTATTGTAGTAAAACAAGTTTACCATGACATGTATTTTTTTCTTTAGTAAACTTCAGATTTACTATTACATAAAAAAAATTATATTTAATACTTTAGAAGTAAATTTTAAAATAACTCTTATCAGTTATTCTACCTCTTTCGGAGGTGAGTTGTGATACCATCAAAATCAAGTACATGTTTTCATTAATAAGCTTTTCATTCCCTAAGAATGAAATATAATCGTGTGTAATCCTATTAAATTACAATAGCTTATAACATCTTTCATAATATTGCTACTTTAGGAGTAAATCAAGGTATACATATAATGTAGAGAATTTTTCTCTAACATATCTTATAGTCCTTGAATTAGGGGACAGAGGCATTGAGTTAGGAGAGCTGGCACAAAAGGAGAAAAGCCATGATTTCAGCTAATGTAGATGTTTTAAGGTTGAGGAGGTCAGATAGTTTATTCGTAGGAGACATAGGGTAGGCCGATAGGGCCTAATGAGATTTTGGTGGATTCTTTGAAGTATTCTAGTGGGGCAGGCTTAAGGTGATGTCTAGTTTATTTAATGGCATTTTAGAGACTACAAAAATGCCTGAGGCTTGGAGATAGAGTATGATGATTCCATTATATAAAAACAAGGGTCATATTTAGAGTTGCAAAACTATAGGGGTAGTAAGCTAATGAGTCACACCATGATGATTTGGGAGAGGGTGGTTAAGTAAAGATTGAGGAGGGTCGTGTCCATTTTGAATAATCAATTTGAATTTATGCCTGGTCTCTCGACAACAGAGAAAATCCATCTAGTGAGGAGATTTATGGAGCAATATAGGGAAAGAAAGAGGGATTTGCAAATGGTGTTTATCGACCTGGAGAAAGCGTATGCCAAAGTCCCTAGAAAGGTCCCTTAGAGATACTTGGAGGTAAGAGGGGTCCCAGTGGCATACATCAGAGCTATTACAGACATGTACGATGGAGGGAAAGTTTGGGTGAGGATGACATGAGGAGACTTAGGGCATTTTTTGGTTAAGATAGGGTTGCCTCAGGGATCGACTCTTAGTCCATTACTATTTCTGTCGGTGATGGACGTGTTGATGCAGAGTATTAAAGGTGAAGTGCCTTGGTGTATGTTATTTTTGGATGATGTAGTGTTGATTGATGAGATGCACAGGGGTATGAATAAAAAATTAGAGGTTTGGAGGCAAACCCTTGAATCTAAGGGGTTCAAGTTAAGTAGGTCCAAGACAGAGTATATGGAATGCAAGTTTAGTAACTTGAGTATATGGAATGCAAGTTTAGTAACTTGAGGTAGAAGGACGAAGGGGTGGTGAGGTTGGATTCCCAGGATGTTTGTAAGAGGGATAGTTTTAAGTATCTTAGGTCTATGATTCAGGGGAATGGCGAGATTAATGAGGAAGTCTCTAAACATATTGAAGTAGGTTGGATGAAGTAGAGGCTTGCCTAGGGAGTGTTTCGTGATAAGAAGATGTCACTTAAGCTTAAAGAAAAATTCTATAGAGTGCCAATCTATCCAATCATGCTTTAAGGAGTGGAGTGTTGGTCACTCAAGAACTCCCATATTCAAAAATTGAATGTGGCAGAAATGAGAATATTGTGTTGGATGTATGGAATTACTAGAGGGTATAGAGTTAGAAATAAGATTATACGAGAGAAGGTGGGAGTGGCTTCGGTAGGGGACAAGATGTGGGAAGGAAAGCTGAGATGGTTTGGCATGTGATAAGGAGGGGCATGGATGCCCTAGTTCATAGGTGTGAGAGTCTAGCTTTTGATGGCTTCAGGAGGAGTAGAGGTAGGCGGAAGATATACTAGGGGGAGATAATTAGACATGTCATGGAGAAGCTACAGCTTACTAAGAACATGACCCTAGATAGGAAGGTGTTGAGGTCGCAAATAAGGGTAAGAGGCTAGTGTGAGTGTGTGGGTTATAGAAAGTAGTTAGGAGAGCTCTTGTGTAACCGGGTTAGTAATTCTAGGATAGTGTCCATAGGTAGGAGCCTCTAGTAAGAAGAGTTTAGGTGTGGTGGGTGTCTTTGGTCTATGAGTGTATGTTACTATGCGGTGGGTGTCACGTTTCTTATTTTATATATCCTACTTCTTATTTCATATTGCTCTTATTTCTCTTATTTTGTATTTCTCTGATTTCTATTTTACTATTTTTTATTCCTTAGTTCTATTGTGCCATCCATCCTGCTTCATGTTTCATTACGATTATGTTTACTATTCTGTATCTTGAGCTGGAGGCCTATAAAAAATAGACTCTCTACTTATTCGAAGATAGCAGTGTGGACTGGATACATTTTACCCTCTCTAGACCCCATTTTGTGGGAATACACTAGGTTTGTTGTTGTTGTTGTTGTATATCTTATAGCCATAATAAACATGTGAAAATATTCTCACTTTTTATGATATTATTATATTGTCCCTCCACGCTTATATTCATATGTTCAATCACTTGTCTTCTTTCAGACGTATTAAACATTGCTACCACAATCACTTTAGGGAATGGAGCTTATTCAATGAGACATGTTTTCATGACATTTCACAAAAACACATTATTTTGCCTTAACCATCAGAATATCATTAATATGGTGCATTGAAATTTAAACTCAATGTCTTATTCATATAAACCAAACCCCACTTGGTAGGATTACACTGGGTTTGTTGTTGTTGTTGTTATTGTCATTGTTGTTAATGTTGCTGTCTTATTCATATAAAGGCATCTCAACCATAAATCAATGGGATTCTAACCCAATGCCTGTAACGCCCCGAGATTGCACCCTGGGCTTCACAGGTGCTTACAATCCCGAAGGACCACAAGTTAACCCATGACCGGTACCTACTGTGAGCACTGAATAATAATAATAATAATAATAATAATAATAATGAAAATATATGTGTAAGTTAGGCTGAAATTGCCATAAGGTTCAAAGACTAAAAATAAATATTGAATACTGATGATAATAACAATGAAAAATTAAACATCTGTCAAAAATAGTCTAGTCTAAAAGCCTCTAACTATCTGAATATGGAGTTGATAGGATAAGTCCCCAAATAACCCTAACTGAACTGACTACAGAGCTGCTTAAATAATGAAATACTAACTCTGTCCTCAAAATATGAGGACTCTCCACTATATCTGCTATTGATATCCTGAGATGCTAAGTACAGTCAGGAACCTGTGCGTCCGAACCTATGATATGAGACATCATAGCGCAATGAAAGAGTATGCCTCGGTACGTGGAATTTACTGGTATGCTAAGTGACGTAGGCTGATGATAAATGGGTTTATATGCATGAGATGATAACTGACTGAATGAACATCATGAAGTAACTGAATGAGTATACATGCAAAACTGTAACTGCTGAACATACGAAACATTAAATAGTGCCCATGTAATTATACACCATGTATCTGAGATTTATATTGAAACTGAACACTAAATTCTGATGGCTATGTACCAATAATAGATAACTGATAACTGATAGCCATTATTTTGTAGAACTATTTGAGTTCTTTACTGAATACTAAGACTAAAATATTAACTGTTGGAGTGTTCATCTAACTGACATGCCCCAATTATAACTTGAATTAGGGTCCAACCTGTGACCCCACTTAGGCACCAGAGCACTCTCTATGGATGGAGCAAAAAATGATGATTTTGGGTGGAACTGAGAAGGATTACCACCCTCTGTCTTAGGTTGAATGAAGTTGAAGCTACCTGTTCTAGCCCTCTTGTTGTCCCTCTCTTTCTCCTTAGTCTTCTGCTCCTATATCTATTGATCATGGACCATCAACCTAGCCAAGTCTATATCCTTAATCAGCATTATGGTCCTACACTCCTTTACCACACTGTCAAACACACCAGACACAAACTTACTTATCTTAGACCTGCTATCAGCTACCACATAAGGGGCATATCTAGCTAACTGAGTAAACTTGAGAGAATACTCATTCATTGTCATGCTGCCCTGCTTCAGGTTAATAAACTCTAAAAACTTAACTTTCCTTAACTCCAACAGGCAAAAACTATCTAAAAAGGCAGTAGCAAACTCCTCCTATTCTATAGGCCCTGCATCTGCGGCCCTATCTACCTTCTACTACTTAAACCATGTATGAGCTATATTTTGTAACTGATATACAGCTAACTCAGCACTCTTATTAGAGGTTACCCCCATAATATATGTTAAATTTTGCGCCATGTCAAGGAATTCTTATGGGTCTTCTTCAGATTTAAACCCTCAAAATAATGAGAATTCATTAAAGTCCCAAATTTTAGCTACAGTGGTATTGGCCACTGGTTAGCCTGAATAGTAGCTGGTCATTCATTCTGGCCTTCCACATAATAAGCTAGAGCGGTGGAAGCTACTCTGAATTCTGCATTGGAAACATGCTCATCCAGGGGATCCACCTTAATAGGCAAAGGTACTGGCTGATTTCTAGTCCTTCTTCCAATGTTCCTTTTTTAAGGCATGTTCTATAAACGGAAGGAAAAATTAGATTAGACAGAGATTTTAACTTAAGATCAGGCTCACTCCCACGATATGAACACTGAAAGAAGGGAACTTTTCTAAAATGCCTCAAATCCTCTTGTCTATAAGAGTGGCGTGCTACACACCCATGCACAAGACTCTACTTGATGCTACTTTCAGACTCCATAGGATTCTATTGAACCTTAGGCTCTAATACCAAGTTTGTAATGCCCCGAGACTGCACCTTGGGCATCACACTGTGCTTACAATCCTGAAGGACCACAAGCTAACCCATGACTGGTACCTGCTGTAAAAACTGAATGATAATAATATTAAAAATAGATATGGAAGTTAGGCTGAAATTTCCATAAGGTTCATAAAATGAAAATGAATACTGAATACTAATAATAATAATATAGAAAAATTACATATTTTTCTAAAATAGTCTAGTCCAAAAGCCTTTAACTGTCTGAATATAGAGTTGATAGGACAAGTCCCCAACTAACCCTGACTAAACTGACTACTGAGATGTTGAAATATTGAAATAATAATTCTGTCCTCGAAATATGAGAAATGTCTACTATATCTGCTACTGATATCTTGAGCTACTAAGTACGGTCAAGAATCTGAGCGTTCGAACCTATAATTTGAGACATCATAGCGTAAAGAAAAAGTATACGTCAGTACGTGGAATGTACTGGTATGCTAAGTGAGGTAGGATGATAATACATGGGTTTCGATGCATAAGATGACAACTGAATGAATGAACTCATAAAGTAATTGAATGAGTATACATGCAAAACTGTAACTACTGAACATACTGAACATGAAATACTGCGCATGTAATTATACATGATGTATCTGAGATTTATACTGAAACTAAATACTGAATTCTGATAGATATATATTGGTAACTGATAACCGATAACCATTGTTCTGTAAAACTATCTTAGTTCTTTACTGAATACTAAAACTGAGACTGTAACTATGAGGGTGTTCATCTTACCGACATACCCCGATTATAAACTAAATTAGGGTCCAACCTGTGACCTCAGTTGGAAGGGTGTTAGAACCTTGCCAAGGGATACTAACAATGTTGTGTTAACCCTAATCTGGCAGGAAGACTTATGAATTTTATATATGGTTGCATCAACCCTAATCTAGCAGGAGGATAACTTACCCTACGGTTACTACGTAGTTGTATAACACAGGGATTACTACTAAGGGTCAAACCCTTTTTTGGTAGGAATGTCCCCATCCCTAGGTTCGCTCGATTTTGAATCCTACTCCTAACTGAATAGACACTAAACTAATCACTAGACTGTACTAGGCTTGACTAAAGTGTTACTGATCGTGTTGACTGGCTGAACTGGCCTGATTTCACTAAGTTATGTAACTGACTAAGTACTACTATTCTTAATGATGCTGAGACCATTCTATGGCTACTGTAATTCTAGGTAAACAACTATATCATCGAGTATTGAATACCCCCAGGACTCAATAGCATCAACAGTAAAACATGGAAAATCTTGAAGGCATTACATTAGTTACTTGTCCACTATGCATTCATTTAGATATTTTGTCAAATATTTGAGAGGAATGAACTTGTAAATGAATGGGACCATATGATAACATGTCATAAATTCACTACTCAATTTACATATACATTCTATCAAACGCTTGGGGAGCATAATTAATGCACATAGAAATCACCAAGATATAAACATCATGGCTACAACATTCAACTTGCAAATTCAAGGGTTTAACATAAGGAGCATGTGATTCAACCTACTTGCTAATTAATTCACTTGAAACTTGTATGAATCTTGATTTGAAAACCATAAAACAATATATAAACCCACTTACAATATATGATGATAATAGTAGAGTACACATTTAACCACACACACAAAAAAAAGCAATAGTACACGTAGTAGCACTCTTTTTAATTTTAAAAAATGTAGTAATATAATATTATAATCTATATATACACATACATACATACATACATACATACATACACATATATATACATATATATATATATAAAAAAGAAAAACTAAAATAAGACAAGATATAAAGTGGCAACACAGTAGAGAGCCATGTGGCAGTTTTTAGAACAAGGTTATAGACATTGTAAAAAAAAATTTGAATTGAAAGATAAAATATTTGTATTTGAAAGTATTAATTTTTTTAAAGATTATCATTAGCTTGTGTTTACTATTGTTTATCTTGAGCCGGGGTTGTATCAGAAATAGCCTTTTTACTTTTTCGGAGGTATTGGAAAAGACTGCATACATTTTACCCTCCCCAGACCACACTGTGTGGGAATACATTGGGCTTGTTGTTGTTGTTGTTGTTGTATCATTAGCTTGAAATTTGGAACGTAAGCTTATCCCTTTCAAATATAATTTAAGATATAGTCAAATATAAAATAAAAATAAATTATTAACCTAATAATAATAATAAAATAATAATAGTAAATAATAATAATAATAATAAGATATGATGATAATAGTAGTATTAGTACACATTTAACCAAAAAAAAAAAATGCAATAGTAGGCACAGTAACACTACTTTTAATTTTAAAAAATGTAGTAATATAGTATTATAATAATAATAATAATAATAACAACAACAACAACAATAATAATAAATAGTAATAGCAGTAGTAGCCACATCTATATATATATATATATATATATATATATATATATATATATTATTGACAATTTTTTGGACAAGTTTATAAACATAGTAATAAAAAAATTAAATTAAAAAATATAATATTTGTATTTAAAAATATTAATTTTTTAAGAATATCATTAGCTCTAAATTAGGAACGTAATCTTATCCCTTTCAAATATAATTTAAAATATCGTCAAATATTAAATAAAAAAATATTAACCTAAATGATGATAATGATAATGATAATGACAATAACAATAACAACAACAACAACAACAATATATGACTATTATAGTACTATTAGTACACATTTAACCACACACACACAAAAAAAAATGCAATAGTACACATAGTAGCACTACTTTTAATTTTAAGAAATATAATAATATAGTACTATAATCCATATCTATAGATATTATAAGGCACAGGATGAAGCACGAGAAGAAGACAAGTGGCAAAATTTTAAGAAGCCACGTGGCAATTTTTAGGACAAGTTTTAAAATATGGTAATAAAATCTTTATAATTAGTTGAATTTAGAAATATAATAAAATTCTTATTATATATTTGAATTTAAAAATAATAATACTTTAAAGGAAAAAAAAGATTTTTATCAGCTTAAACCTAACAACATTAGTTGACGAGTATTAAAAAAACTTTAACCATTTCATAATAATAATAATACTAATAATAATAATAATAATAATAATAATAACCACAACAATAACAATAATAATAATAAATTAATAAATAAAAAAAATAATAGTAGAATTCATAATATTACGTTTATGAAAATATATTTAACAAAAAAAATATTAAACAAAATATAATAATAATAATAATAGTAATAATAATAACAATAATTGTATTTGTGATAGTATAAGACACGTAGTAGTAATTTTTAATTTAGAAAAAAATGTTGCATAGTAGTTTTTATAGTAGTAGTAATTTTTAATTTAGAAAAAAAAAAATGCAGCAGCAGCAGTAGGAGGAGGAGTCGTAGGAGGTTATTGAAGAGAAAATCTTATTATTATTATTATTATTATTATTATTATTATTATTGTTATTATTATTATTATTATTATTATTATTTTAAAAAACTATTTGAATTTAAAAATAATAGATATGTAGATTTAAAAAATAATATGTTTCATTAACTTAAAACTAGAAAATCATCAGTGGAGAGTAGTAAATACATAAATTTATACTTTTTAAATACTATAAAATATATTTGTATATTAAATAAAAATTCTATATATGTTATAAAGTAGAGGACGAAGCACCAGAAGAAGCCTCGTGATAAAATGCTGAGAAGCCACGTGACAGTTTTTAGGAAAAGTTGAAAAGTATTGTAAGAAAATATTTATAATTAGTTGAATTTAAAAATATAATAAAATCTTTATTATATATTTGAATTTGAAAATAATAATACTTTAAAATAAAAACAAAAGATTTTTATTAGCTTAAACCTAGCAATCATTGTTGAAGAATCCTAAATAAACTCTATTTATTTAATAATAATAAAAATAAATAAATAAATAATAGTAGAATTCATAATATTATGTTTATGGTGATATATTTAACAAAAAAATATTAAACAAAAAATGATGATGATGATGATGATGATGATGATGATAAAAATTGTATTACTAATAGTAGAAGACACATACTAGTAATTTTTTAGAGAAATTGGTCTGTTTTCACCCTAAACTATACATGAAATTGCTAAGACACGCCTAAACTTTAGAAGGTCCTATTACACCCTAGTGCCTACGTGGCACATACGTATGCCTATGCGAACCTTTAGTGTGTTGATTCACTGATGTGCCATGTATGTGTCACGTAGACATTAAGGTTTCTAAAAATATGATTCTAATTAGTCCAAGGGGGCAATAGGATCCTCCTAGAGTTTGAGTGTGTCTCAGCAATTTTGTGTATAGTTCAGGGTAGAAACAGAGCATTTAGTCAATTTTTTAAATTAAAAAAAAAAAAGTTTTGCGATAGTAATAGTAGTTTTTATAATCTATAATCTATAATCTATATCTATAATATATTAAAAGTGTGAAGACCCTTAGATAAGTGATTTGAATTTTTCGCCCTTCACTAAAATACTATGCAATAGACAAAATCGTCTTTTCACTTTTTAAAAATTATTATTTTAATTATATTTATTATAATTTAAAGTAAAGAATCCTTAGGGTAAGTTTTATAGATTAAGGAGTACTAAAAGATATGGTAAGAATTATTAATAAAATTAATAATACACTCTTTTTGGCAAAAAAAAAACATTCCTTTTAAAGGAGAAGTTAACATTGTGTAAAGTTCAAAAAGACCAAAAAAATAATAAAATAACTAAAAGACTTATTAATATATAAAGAAATCAAAACCAACTACATATGTTTATTAATTTATTATCATTCACGTGTCTTTTAAATTTGGTAAAAAAAAAAATTCCTAATTTACTTATTTCTCTAATGAATTTAAAATCAACTAAAATAATTTAGTAACTTTTCCTTATTTGAAATATTAAATTTAGAACTTTCAAATTAATATTGTATATTAATTTTTTCTTATTTAGAACTCTCTTATACATAGAGATAGAAAAATACCAACATCATAAAATTTTTGAGGTATGCTTATAATCTCAAGCAATATTTTTGTTTCGTGAATTTTACACATTTTTTCTACAAGATATATGTTTTTCCTTCAAAATTTAATTGTATAACATGAACATTTAAATTTTTTTTTTTTCCTTCAGCATCTTTATTGGTTCTTCTTCTACTTTATTATTTTTTCTTCGCCATCGATATTCGTTCTGTTTCTACTTTATTATAATTTTCTTTGTTATTATTTTGTTGTAAGTAGTTATCTAATATTATTATACTCATATATAATATAGCTTTATTCTTTAGAATATGTTTACGTGCATCAAGATCAAAATATATAATTTTAATTTTTGATATTAGTAGCGAAATTTTGTTCACTATATTTAATTTGCTCCTCAATTGTAGTGTGATGATGAATTATCATTATATTAATTTGAGATTTTTGTAGGAACCTGTCAATTTCAAAATCTACTCTATGTTTATATAAAAATATCCATGTTTATACAACTAATTATAGTTGTGACTAATTAAATATATTATGTAGGAACCGATAATTGTAGAGACACCAAATCTCAAAGTATATTGTTAATCAATGAAAAAACTTTATAAAGAAGGGGACATAAAACCTTATATTCCAAGATAAACATGTCATATTTACACATTCAAAAGATAATCCAATCATTATTTTCCTATAATAACATTAATTTCCACTATTTAAACAAATATTGCATTTCATGTAACATTAATAAGTTCTTTTAAATAAATTATTATTTTTATTATTATATATTAACTGACGCAATATACACATGCAAAACACGTACAATGGACTAGTAATAATAATAATAGTAACAATAATAATAATAATAATAATAATAATAATAATAATAATAATATAGGTTATTGAAGAGAAAATCTTATTTTTTTTATTATTATTATTATTATAATTTAAAAAATAAATTGAATGTGAAAAATAATAGATTTTTAGATTTAAAAATAAACATATCTTCATTAGCTTAAATTCTATAAAATATATTTATCTATTAAATAGAAACTAAAAATTTAAAAATTATCATTATTATCTCATTAATTTTGTCGGGGGCCTATCGAAAACAGTCTTTCTAGTTCGTCTGAGGTAATGGTATGCTCTGCGTACACTCTACCCCCCAGACCCCACTAGGTGAAAATACACTGGGTACGTTGTTGTTGTTGTATCTCATTGATTTTAAATATATATCTTAATTCAAATATATAGATAAGATAACTGTGTATTACATTAGAAAAAGAGAAGGATAAGAAAGAGTAATAAAATAGATAAGTATGATAGTATTTGAATTTGAATTAAATTTGAATTGGAATGGAATTCCAGCTTCTTAGGCTCTCTATTAGCTCTATTCATGAATTCATTTACTTCATTTTTTTAATTCTGAGAAGCATTAAAAAGTATTGTAATAAAATCTTTATAGCTAGTTGAATTTAAAAATATAATAAAATCTTTATTATATATTTGAATTTTAAAATAATAATACTTTAAAAGAAAAATAAAAGATTTTTAGTAGCTTAAACCTAGTAGCCAGGGGTTTTGGGCCACAGGTGACAAAAGAGTTTTAAAATGAGGGGTAGGTGACACACGTCTTAATTAATAGGTGGAGGTGACAATTACTTTATTATGGATTAAGAAAGTTGGGAAAGTTTGAAAATAACCCACAAGTTTTTAAATTTATACTTTGATTCAAATGTTAGCCTATATAACGAAAAACGGAGGAAAAAAAGGTACAATATAGGTACAATATTATGACATCAAACATAGCTGAATCAGTGAATTCATTGTTTGGTGATGAAATAGAATTTCCCATCAAGGCTATGTTTGAAAAAATAGGCGAGGAGTATAGCAATTTTTTTAATGAAAGGCGTGTGCAGTTCAAGTGCCCAGAAAAAAAGAAGCTGATTTTTTTCTAAAAATTGAAAAGAAAATATGAACGAACATCAGTTTGGGGAATAGGTTATTCTCTCATAAAATAGCAGATTATAAATTCCATATCACCGGTCATGGTGATGCTTCCACGGTCGATCTTCAAACAAGATCTTGTATGTGTAGAGTTTTTGACTTGGACAAAATACCTTGTCCACATGCTATGGCAGCCCTTCGAGCTCAATATGGCCATAAATATAGACCTGAAGTTTATGAGCACTCCTCTCAATATTATTCGGTGGGAAAATATGATATGGAATATAGTGGTCATATTACTCTGGTGCCTCCGAAGAATCTTGGGTTGTTCCAGTAGAGCTTATGGGGAGATTAATACCTCCTCCATATATTAATCCTAGCACTATCAAACTGGCAAGAAAGCCATATAAAA
Organism: Capsicum annuum; assembly: GCF_002878395.1. NCBI lineage: Eukaryota > Viridiplantae > Streptophyta > Magnoliopsida > Solanales > Solanaceae > Capsicum > Capsicum annuum. Next base: position 8,093,227 of record NC_061116.1, read on the forward strand.
TAAGGCGTGGAGTTGGAGAATCATTTTCATCAAGAAGAAACAAGTGCTCCATATGTAAGTGCGTTGTCCACAAAAGAACTATATGCCCGAATCATAATCCACCATGATCATTGTAATTGCAGAAACTATTGTTGTTTGTTTGTTCATTGTGGACTTTTATATATTTAAATCATTGTTGTGAACCTAATGTTATCATTTATTATATATAAAATGTCTTTTTTTAATTAACTTGTGCATCAATAAAAAGAGGCAAAACATGAACTAAATAATACAGCAGACCATAATTTTTCTCAAAATTTGCACAAACAATTGGAATGCTTTCCTCCAATAGATGACAAATATGTCAAAATAGATGGATAATCTGTTGAAACCCAACAGATGACCAATCGGTTCCAACACATGGTCCATATATTGAAAGAACTCAAAAGCTAAAATTGCTAGTGCTACTGGATTCAACATTGCCTCAAACCGTCAACATGTTAACATGTATTAGATTAGAAGAAATAGACAGAATAAAAATTGAATAAGAATTAAAATGCCAAAGTCTGACAAAAAGTAAATTTTTCATTAAACAAAAAATAAAATACATTAGGTATAGATCCAATATAGAAAAATTAAAATAAATATGCTAAAAGAAAAAAACAAATTCTAATTAGTATTATCATCATCATCATCATCATTAATGACAGCCAACCAATTACCTCGTAGCAGCAAGGCTCTCATCAGCCTCTGCATCTCTCTAAACATCATCGCTCTCAAAGCAACTAACTTGCTCTTCAGGTCATTAACCAACCTTTGAAGTTCCCACACTGTGTCACGTAGAATAGAAATATTCGAAAAAGGATCAGCCATATCAAGAACACGCATAAATTGACAAATGTAAAGAAAAAAGTCCAAAATGTAATACAATGTATACAACCAACTGGTAAATTTACACCAGAAAAAAAATTACCTCAACGAGAAAGGAATATGCTCTTTGAAGAGAAGTAGTTGAAGATGTCACACGAAATGAAAAAATTCAAGAAATAAATAGAGTTGAATGAATATTAATGAGGGACCTATTTATACATGATTGAATCTGACGTGTCAGGCCAAAAGACAGGACTGTTCAGCTCCATTGTATTAATTACATTCAAACTAGCGGTATTTTGTTTTCTGTGAAAAGTCATGACTTTTTCTTTTACATTAATTACTTCTCACCTTTTCATAGTGGTTTGAGACTAGATAAAAGTTGTTATTATTGAGATGTTGAAACAGATCATCCAACATTTTTAATAGATTTAGCATCTATTATAACAGATGGATTGAATGTGCAACAGACAGCTGTCAAAACAGATTTACCATCTGTTGCAATAGATGGTTTGTATATGCAATAGATAAGACATCTGATGTAACTTATGTATTATCTGTTGCGACAGATGAACAGTATATGTTGGAGGAGATGTTTTGATATCTTCTAATAGATGATTCATCAGTTTCAGTTTCAACAGATGGAGTATTTGGTTCATTGGCTGTTTTGAATGTGTTAAATAAAAAGTCTTCACCTTTTTTAATAGTCCCTCCGTTTCGTATTAGTTGGGCCCTATAGGCTTGGCACACCAATTAATAAAAATATAAATTAGGTGATTATTTTACCAAATTGGCCTTATTAATTGTGAATTGAAAGTATAAATATGAATAATATACTTTATGTAGTCATTTAATAATAGGGGTAATCTTGGAAGAATATAATAAAATTCTCTTGATTTTATAAATAGGAAAACTAAATTGAAACAAATATTTTTAGCAAGAAGTAATCACAAGCATGCAGATGAATAAAAAAAGTCTAGTTTATCACAACAGATTTATCATCTATTGCAATATATGGATTATCTGTTGCAATAGATGGACCATATGTTGGAGGAGATGTTTTGATTTCTTGCAACAGCTGAGTCGTCCGTTGCAACAGATGGAGATTTTGATTCATTAGTTGTTTTGAATGTGTTAAGATAAAAAGTCATGACTCTTCACACCTCCATTTTAATAGTCATCACATTCGTGCAGATGAATAAACAACACTGTCTAACATAAACTGATGGGGTAGGAAGAATAAGATGCCTTAAATGGATATCATTTTCATGCGTGCGAGTGATGTATATTATTGATCAGGCTATCGTGAAAACACACATAAAATGCAATGATTTTATGAATGCAGTTTTTTACCGATTAGACACTGATCCTTCAAACAAGATCCTGTATTATACAGTTTAGTTTGATAGGTGCGAATTGATAAGGCCGAAGAGTTCCAAGACGGTGGTATCCATACCACATTACAATTTAATGACGATTTATGCTCATGTTTTTGTGTCAAGTTTGGGTAAGGGTTCAAATTTTGGGCGGCAGTGTAAGTGTCCAATAGTGATTGGACCGGTTTTAATGGCACAATGGACTTCTTGAGAGGCCTCCAAAGCCTCGCAATGCAGCAAACAAATATAGAACCAATAGAAATTTCACTGATCCAAATTTATATGGATGGATTGGTGGAGGAGACTTTTTTACAGCAGAAGGTGCTTGGGAGAATACCTATGCATGAAGGGGGAGGTGGAGAAGGCCATATATCATTTCAGACCTTTTTTAAGAGGAAACATAGGGTAGGAAGGAAAGTGTAGCAAAATTCGCTAATGAAATTCACATAAGAAATGAAAAAATTGGATGAGCTGCCAATGTGGAAGTGTATCAAAATATAAAAATCTGTCAGTCGATAAAAAGAAAGAATGGTCAATAGGACTGAAGCTGAACACTTTTCTCGAGAATGCAACTAGCGAGCATTAAGTCAAGAAAATATATTGATTGGTTGAGATCCTAAAGGATCCGCATCCGAAAGAAAAGAGAAAAGAGAGGAAAAAAGGAAACAACAAAGATAATTGAGAATAAAAAATAAAGAAGAGTGATGAGTTGAGTCTAGACTACTTTATGGCTGAAAGAGAGAGAGTTCTAGATATGGGGGGTTTTAAATATTTATTAATAACTTTTGAGGGGCACGAGGAGACGGTGACATTGAAAAGATCAGATAAGACTACTCACTCAGGAGATTTTTGAGTTATCCAATTAGTGCCGAGTAATATTTTTTAGCGCCTTAGTATTTTAACTATTTTATCTCAAATAGGAAATACCTAAATTTCTTTATAAAAAAAAGAATCTTAAAATATTTAAGTGCAACAGATGACTTAGTTTGTTTGATAGTTTACAACAGATTCGTGATCTGTCGCAACAAATGACGTAATTTGTTTGATAGTTTACGACAGATGCGTAATATCTTGCAACAGATTACCTGATCTGTTTGATTTGATCAAACAAAAAAGACATCTGTTGCAACAAGTTAACCAATTTTTTATATATAATTTCAATTGAGTTCATATGTTAGACTAATACCTTAATTGAATGTAAGTTCTCATAGGGTCAAAAACAACATTAATTGAGTATTTTGGAAATTGCATGGTAAGACAGTATTGCGTTCCTCCTGAATAGAGTCGTCGATCAATTACTCTGAGCCAGACCGATTCTTACTATCTCATATGTTAGACTAATACCTTAATTGATTAATCTAGGACTAGGGTACTAATACCTTAATTGAATAATCTGGGACTAGGGGTGAGTTCTCATAGGGTCAACTATAACTTCAATTGAGTCTTTTGGCAATTGTATGATGATATGATACTGCGTTCCTATAAGACCCCGTAAAAATCCTAAGTCTAAAATTCAGCTCATTAGGCTCTACAAGCTTCAAGACTTAGAAAAAAATTTACCAAGTGTTCAACACTTAGTCTCATTTTAGGCCTCCAAACTTCGGAGATTTATTTGATGGCCTTCCTGACCTCCATTTTTAGATTTTAAGTTGTGTTACAATGGGGCAAGGTAATAGTACATCCCGGGTGAGTTTCAAAAATTTAGGAATCCGTTTAGGGCATTTTTTCATTTGAAAACAGTAGCATCATGTGATAAGCATGTGACGCATGATCTATCACATGGTCCTAGCATGCGATATAGCATGCGACGTATGCTCCAGTGTGGAGGACTAAAGCATGCGACGCACGCTCGATCGCATGATACCGAAAATTTCAGCTTCCAGCTCAGTGTTTTTAAGGGTAAAATGGACCTTTACCCCCCATACTATATAGCTCTTTAACACGGGATTAAGGCCACTGTACACAAAAATATACTCCTTTTGTTGAAATCCTCTCCAAGATCATCAAGAACAAACCTAGGGTTCAATTGGGAACTTCAAGATTCAAGCAAATTTCACCACTAACTTTCACGAATCATCAACCTAAGGTATGCGTAGTGTTCATCCGTGGATTCCTTTCATTCGTGGAGTCGAAGTATCATGTTTTAAATAATATATTGTGAATTATATGTTGTGATTTTCCCCTGTTCATGTTGATCATTGTTATTCATGATTATGGATGGTGTCTTGATGACTTTTCATAAAGTATGTGGGTTATTGATTTCAAACCTATGAATTTGGGTAGTTTTAGAGTAAAAAATGATAAAAACACCTATGCTCAAAGTTGTGCATGCATGGTGTTTGATAAAATGCCTAGAATGGTAGAAACCATGTATTATAGCTTGGAAATGAACTATATGATAAATTCTTACTAGTTTATTACATTTAACGGGCTCACGTGTTGTTGTTGTGCAAAATATGTATTAATGGAATGTACATCATGATTGAAGAATGGATTTATAGTGTGCCCATATGCATTCCATGCTACATTCAAGATCAAGATTATGAAATACCACATGAGTTATTCCCCAATAATCACAATGTGAACTAAATGTTGCATGTTTACCATTCCTTATGCTTAAATGATTTTCATGTTATTGTTATGAAAAGTACATATTGAATTTTCCATGATATTAGAACATGATGTTTACGACTTTATTACAAGAATCCCTATTTATTCTAAATATTATGATGACCATAGACTTCATGAAATCCCTCACTCTTGTATTATGGATTATTATTGATGGTTATGTATTTCAAGAAAGTCATGGTGTGTCAATTTCCTTGTATCGAGTCTTGAGTGTACTTGTATCCAAAAAATATAGTTGTGTGCCTAGAGCCATGTCATGTTTTCATGTTGTCCTCATTCAAGCCATGTTCCATGGAATTCAGTCAGGCATGTGACGCAAGAAATCTCAGAAATCTCATGATCTCAGTTAATGGTCAGATAATAGTAATATTCCATCAGTCAACAGAAATGAGTAACTCAGTCCATGTACAGTCAGTTAATCATGTTCAGTCTCTTCAAATGGGAGTATAAATTAGCATCGAGTGAACCCAAGGATGGAAACACACATTGTCAGATGAGGGTGTGATTCTTAGCAGTCATCCTTGTGTTTCATAACTATGTAGCCAGCATAGGTTGAGACATCAACACTGTCAGATGAGGATTGATGAGGTGGCTTAGTACTATCAGATGAGGGGCCCATAGTTCTCTTTGGGAACACTATCAGATGAGGTTACCCACAGCTTGTCCTTACCAGTGTTGCGAAATTGACACCCTTCTAGTCGGGGAAGAGATTGGATCCCAGCTTAGCTATTATAGCACGCATAAGAACTTATCTAGTTCTTTATATTCAGATTACCAGGATTGTCAGACACAGTCAACTCAGTTATAGTACGAAAATCAGATAGTTCCATCAGCTTCAGGACTGTCAGTCACAGTCACCTATGTTATCAGTTATAAGAAATTAGCATCATTCATGTTACATATAAGTAAATTCATGTCATCAGTGTATAGAAAACAATTATCATGATTTCACGATCTCAGTTACTACATTTGCATGCATGTACTTTTACGTTCATATTAGTCTATCATTTATCGTCATTCATGCATATAAACTCCCTGTATTCAGCCTAACTTACTTGCATATTCAGTATATTCCCATGTACTGACACATTTACGCTATGATGCTTTCTTTTTATGTTACACTATAGGCTCAGAGATATGTCTTCCAGACCAGCAGTAGCAGTAGCATTCCAGTACTCAGAGTCTAGAAGTGAGTCCTCATCTTTTGAGGACATGATTGTTTATTCATTTTCTTTTGATTTTCTATTAGTTGGAGTTAGTCAAGGAAATATCCCATAAACTCCTTATTCAGTTTTCCAGATAGTTAGTGGCTTTCAGACGACTACAGTATTTCCATATTCTTTTTTAGACTTCAGTTCTATTTTGGTATTGTGATACCACTTTATTCATATATTATCATTGTTATTCAGTTATGTTCATAATTGAACCTTTTGGCCTCTTAATGCATGTTTCCATATTTTTATGTATTATTATGCAGTATACATGTATAGATATCAGTCATGGGTTAGCTTGTGGTCCTTCGAGGTCATGAGCACCATGTAGCATTTTGGTTCAGATAATCGGGGCGTTACAAACTTGGTATCAGACCTAAGGTTTAATAGAGTCCTAGAAAGTTTGAAAGCCGCATCTAGTAGAGTCTTGTACATGGGTGTGTTGTGTGCCACATTTATGTGCAAGAGGTTATGAGATGTTTTAAGAAATAGTTATTCCTCTTTCAGTATTCATGTCATGCTTGTGAGCATAATCACAATTTAAATCTCTCAGTTTAATCCATTTTTCCTCTAGATTTAAAAATATGCCTCCAAAGAGAAGAAACTAGCCAAATCCTATTCCTAAAGATCCTTTGGGCGAACATGTTTCTCATGCGGAGTTTAGATCCGCATCTATCACACTTGCTCAGTCTGTGGCTGCCCAAAATGAATGGCCAACAGTTATTCCAGCCAACCCAGTGCCCAACTCAATTGTAGCTAGGATTTAGGACTTCACCCAAATAAACCATATATCTTTCTTCCGGTCTAAGTCTGACGAAGACCCACAGGAATTCATTGACCAAGTTCAGAAGGTCATAGACATCATGGGAGTTACTTCTGTTGAGAGTGCTGAGTTAGCCGCGTACTAGTAGCAAGATCTGGCTCATACTCGGTTCAAGTAGTGGAAGTTCGAAAGAGTAGATGGTGTAGGCCCTATAGAGTGGGAGAAATTTGTCACGACTTTCTTAGATAGATTCTTTCTCCAAGAGCTGAGAAAGGAAAAATTTCTAGAGTTCATTAACCTCAGGCAGGGAAATATGACGGTTAAAAAGTACTCTCTCAGATTTACTCAGTTAGCCAGTATGCCCCTCATGTGGTTGCAGGCAACAGGGCTAAGATGAGCAAGTTCGTGTCAGGGGTTAACGATAGCATGGTAAATGAGTGTAGATCCACAGTGATAAATAGTGACATAACTTTAGATAGACTTATGATTCATGCTCAGCAGATAGAGGAACAGAAAATTAAGCAGAGAGAAAAGCAGAATAAGAAGGCTAGGACAGGTAACTTTAATTTTAGACAGGCTGAATCAGAAGGAGGAAACCTTTCCCAATTCCATCCTAATTCATCAGTTCTAACTCCTTCTACAGCCATTGCTCCAGTTCCTAAGTTTCGAGAGGGTAATAGGATAGAGCGCCAGGCTCTAAGTCTTAGGTCAACGTCAGCAATTCCCAAACTACTCCCCTATGTCATACTTCTGGTAAGAACTAAAAGGGTGCTTGCAGAGTTTGTAGTGATGTTTGTTTCAGTTATGGCAGGCCAGGCCACAGAGTCAGAGATTGTCCCCAGTCTGGTTATCAGGGTCAGCAAAACCGTTTTGCAGCTCAGTCCAGTTACCCGAACCAGTAGGGTGTCACTTCCAGTGCTACTAGTGGGCAATGCCCAAATAGATTCTATGCTCTTTAGAACTGACAAGATCAGGAAAATTCTCCTAATATCATTACTGGTACATTACAGATCTTTCATATTTATGTTTATGCTTTGCTAGATCTAGGTGCATCCTTGTATTTTCATATTTATGTTTATGCTTTGCTAGATCTAGGTGCATCCTTGTATTTTGTTACTCCTTATATAGCAGGCAATTTCGGAGTCAGTCCTAAAATTCTAGAAAAACCCTTTTTAGTCTCTACCCCAGTGGGTAAAACCATCATAGCTCAGTGGGTATACAGGAATTGCCCGGTTATGATATTTCACAAAGTCACGTCAGTAGATTCAGCCGAGTTAGAGATGACTAATTTTGATGTTATTCTCGGCATGGATTGGCTTCATTCCTGCTATGCCACAGTCGACTGCAGAAATAGAATAGTTAAGTTTCAGTTCCTAAATGAGCCCGTCCTAGAGTGGAAGGGTAGTACTTCATCTTTCAGGGGTCAGCTTATTTCCTACCTTCAGGCAAGGAAAATAATATCTAAAGGATGTGCTTACCATCTCGATCATGTTAAGAACTCTAGTTATGAATCTCCTAGTCTTGAATCAGTCCCAGTTGTTAATGAATATTCCAGGCATTCCTCCCGAAAGGGAAATAGACTTTGACATAGACCTTCTTCTAGATACTCAGCCCATATCTATTCCCCCATACCGACCTTCTTCTAGATACTCAGCCCATATCTATTTCCTCATACCGAATGGCTCTTACAAAACTCAAGGAACTAAAAGAACAGTTGAAGGATCTCTTAGATAAGGGATTTATTAGTACCAGCATTTCCCTGTAGGGCACACCAGTCTTATTCATATGCAAGAAAGAGGGTTCTCTCAGGATGTGCATAGATTACCATCAGGTCAATAAAGTCATGATCAAGAAAAGGTATCCACTTCCTAGAATTGATGACTTATTTGACCAAATTTAGAGAGCTATTTATTTCTCCAAAATAGACCTCAGATCAGGCTACCATCAGCTCAGAGTTAAAGGATGTGACATTCCGAAGATAGCTTTCTGTACTCGGTATGGTCACTTTGAATTTCTAGTCATGTCCTTTGGTCTTACCAATGCCCCTTCATGTTTCATAGACTTATTGAACTGTGTTTTCAAGAAGTACTTAGATATGTTCGTCATAGTCTTCATAGATGACATCCTGGTTTATTCCTGCACTGAGCGCAATCATTCAGACCATCTCAAAACTATTCTTCAGACTCTCAGAGATCATCAGCTATTTGCCAAATTTAGTAAGTGAAAATTTTGGATAAGATCAGTAGTATTCCTTGGCCATATTATTTGTGGTGATGGCATTAGAGTAGATCCTCAGAAGACCTAAGTGGTAAGAAACTGGCCTCACCCTATCTCTCCATCAGAAGTTTCTTAGGTTTGGCTGGTTATTACAAATGGTTTGTTGAGGGATTTTCTTCTATTGCATCCCCTATGTCCAGATTGACTCATAAGAAGGTCAAGTTTCAGTGGTCAGATTCTTGCAAGAAGAGTTTTCAGGAGTTGAAGACTTGACTCACCTCAGCTCCAGTTCTAGCTCTTCAGATAGTTAAGATGGGTTTGTAGTATATTGTGATGCATCCAGAGTGGGTCTAGGTTGTGTCCTCATGTAGCATGGTAAGTTCATAGACTATGCCTCCAGATAGTTAAAGCCCCATGAGAAGAATTATCCTACTCATGATCTTGAGTTAGCAGCCATAGTATTTGCCTTAAAGATTTGGAGGATTATCTCTATGGAGTTCATGTAGATGTCTTCATAGATCATAAGAGTCTTCAGTATGTCTTTTCTCAGAAAGATATCAATCTTCGCTAGAGAAGGTGGTTAGAGCTTTTGAAAGATTATGATATGAATATCCTTTACCATCTGGGAAAGGCCAATGTTATGGACAATGCTCTTAGTAGACTCTCCATGGGTAGTGTTTCTCATATTGAGGATAGCAAAAGGAAGATAGCTCAGGAAATCCATCAGCTTTCCAGATTAGGCATTCTCTTAGTCGACTCTTCAGAAGGCGATGTATGTGTTCAGAGTAATTCAGAATCCTCTCTAGTTTCTGAGGTGAAAGAAAAGAAAGACAGGGATCCTAATCTTGTCAATCTAAAAGAGTCAGTTTAGAATTAAAAATTAGAGGTTTTCTCCCAAGGGGGAGATGGTGTCCTTCATTGTCAGGGTTGCCTCTATGTTCCAGATATTGATGAATTAAGGTAGTAAATTATTGCAGAGGTACATGGTGCGCGATACCCTGTTCATCCAGGGGCCACTAAGATGTACCGCGACTTGTGGGAGATCTATTAGTGGAGTGGGATAAAGAGAGATGTTGCAGCTTTTATGGCTAAGTACTCTATATGTTAGTAGGTTAAGATAGAGCATCAGAAGCCTAGTCGTTCCATGCAGGAGTTTACCATTCCTACTTAGAAGTGGGAAGAAGTGAACATGGATTTTGTGATAGGTTTGCCTCGAACTCGTCATCAACATGATTTGGTTTGGGTCATTCTAGACAGGATTATTCCAACTAGTTCATACCTCTTATTCAGTAAAGGATTACTCTAAACTCTATATTAGGGAGTTGGTCAGATTACACGGTGTTCCTTTATATATCATCTCAGAAAGAAGTACCCAATTCACCTCACTTCTGGAAAATGTTCCAAAAGGGTCTTGGCACCCAAGTCCATCTCAGTACAAATTTTTATCCTCAGATAGATGGTCAAGCAGAAAGTACCATTCAAACTCTAGAAGATATGCTAAGGGCATGTGCAATTGATTTCAAGGTTGGGATGACCACTTTCCTTTGATTGAGTTTGCATACAACAATATCAATTATTCGAGTATTCAGCTGTCTCCATTCGAAGCTCTCTATGGTAGGAGGTGCAGATCTCCAGTTGGGTAGTTCAAAGTTAGAGAGGCCTCAGTCATAGGGCCTAACTTAGTATTCGACGCCTTAGAGAAAGTCCAGTTGATCAGAGAAAGACTTTGGGCTGCTCAGAGCTGATAGAAGTCCTATGCAGATGTGCGCAGAAAGGATATCAAGTTTAAAATTGGTGATTAGGTATATCTCAAGATCTCTCCTATGAAGGGAGTGAAGAGATTCAGCAAGAAGGTAAAGCTCAGTCCCCGATATGTCGGTCCCTTCAAGATTCTTAGTCGATTCAGCAAGGTATCTTATGAGATTGAGTTGCCTTCAAATCTTGCTTCAGTTCATCCAGTCTTTCATGTCTCTTTTCTCAAGAAGTGCATAGGTGACCCATCAGTCCTAGTCCCTATTCAGAGTATTTATGTTCCGAAAAGTCTCTCCTATGAGGAAATTCCGGTCGAAATTCTAGACTATCAGACTCATAGACTGAGGAACAAAGAAGTCCCTTTAGTTAAAGTGCTTTGGCGAAATCAGTCCATTGAGAGAGCTACTTTAGAAATAGAAGCAGACATGCGTACCAAGTATCCTCACCTCTTCTCCTCCAATTTAGGTCAAGCTCAAGGAAACAGTTCTCCTTAAGCTTATTCAGTTTTATACTCAGCATTCAGAACAAATTTAGTAATAAGTTTTTTGCTCATATACCCATTATAAACTTAGTACTATGTACCATTGCATACTCAGTCATGCATTCATGTATCAGTTCAATTAGATAATCATGCATCAGACATGCATTCTCATTGTGAAAACCTTAGTTCATTAGAACACTCAATCATGTACTCATGAACCAGTTACACATGCATCAGATATGCACGTTTAATTATGCATGCATCAGATATGCATGCACAGCATGATATGTTTAGTTTGGCAGTCATGTAAGTAATGAGATCATGTTTCAGTCATTCATGTTTAATTCATGCAGGTCCATTGTTTCCGCTCTAAGCCAGTCTCATTTGAGGACGAATGTTCCCAAGGGGGAGATATTGTAAGACCCTGTAAAATTCCTAAGTCTAAAATTCAGCTCATTAGGCTCTACAAGCTTCAAGACTTAGAAAAAAATTTGCTAATTGTTCAACACTTAGTCTCATTTTAGGCCTCCAAACTTGGAGATTTATTTGAGGACCTTCCAGACCTCCGTTTTTAGATTTTCAAGTTGCGTTACAATGGGGCAAGGTAATAGTACATCCCAGGTGAGTTTTGGAAATTTTGGAATCTGTTTAGGGAACTTTTGGATTTCAAAAAAGGAGCATCATGTGATAAGCATGCAATGCATGATCTATCGTATGGTCCTAGCATGTGATGTATGCACCAGTGTGGAGGACTAGGGAATGCGACGCATACTCCATCGCATGATACCAAAAATTTCAGCTTCCAGCTCAGCATTTTTAAGGATAAAATGGACCATTTCCCCACACTATATAAGCCTTTTTAACACGGGATTAAGAACACTTTACACAAAAATATACTCTTTCTGTTGAAATCCTCTCCAAGATCATCAAGAACAAACCTAGGGTTCAATTGGGAACTTCAAGATTCAAGAAAATTTCACTACTAACTTTCACGAATCATCAACCTAAGGTATGCATAGTATTCATCCACGGATTCCTTTCATTCGTGGAGTCCAAGTATCATGTTTTAAATAACATATTGTGAATTGTATGTTGTCATTTTCCCCTGTTCATGTTGATCATTGTTATTCATGATTATGGATGGTGTCTTGAAGACTTTTCATGAAGTATGTGGGTTATTGATTTCAAACCTATGAATTTGGGTAGTTTTAGAGTACAAATTGATAAAAACACCTGTGCTCAAAGTTGTGCATGCAAGGTGTTTGATAAAATGCCTAGAATGGTAGAAACCATGTATTATAGCTTGGAAGTGAACTATATGATAAATTCATGCTAGTCTATTACGTTCAAAGGGCTCATATGTTGTTGTTATGCAATATATGTATTAATGGAATGTACATCATGATTCAAGAATGGATTTATAGTGTGCCCATATGCATTCCATGCAACGTACTAAATCAAGATTATGAAATACCACATGAGTTATTCCCCAATTATCACAATGTAAACTAAATTTTGCATGTTTTTTATTCCTTATGCTTAAATGATTTTCATGTTATTTTTATGAAAAGTACATGTTGGATTGTGCATGATATTAAAACATGATGTTTATGACTTGATTAAAAGAATTCTCATTTATTCTTGATATTATGATGACCATGGACTTCATGAAATCCCTCACTCTTGTATTATGGATTATTATTGATGGTTATGTATTTCAAGAAAGTCATGGTGTGTCAGTTTCCTTCCATGTCCTTGGGGTACTTGTACCCAAAAAATATAGTTGTGTTCCTAGATCCATGTCATGTTTTCACGTTGTCCTCAGTCAAGCCATGTTCCATAGAATTTAGTCAGTCATGTGACTCAGGAAATCTCAAAAATCTCGTGATCTTAGTTAATGGCCAGATAGTAGTAATATTTCGTTAGTCAATAGAAGTTAGTAACTCAGTCCATGTACAGTCAGTTAATCATGTTCAGTCTCTTCATATGGGAGTAGAAATTAGCACCGAGTGAACCCAAGGATGGGAACACACACTGTCAGATGAGGGTGTGATTCTTAGCAGTCATCCTTGTGTTCTAGAACTATGTAGCCAGCATAGGTTGAGACATCACTACTGTCAGATGAGAGTTGATGAGGTGGCTTAGCACTGTTAGATAAAGGCCCCATCGTTCTATTTAGGAACATTGTTAGATGCGGGTTAGCCATAGTTTATCCTTATCAGTGGCGTGGTATTGACACCCCTCTAGTTGGGGTAGAGATTGGACCCCAGCTCAGCTATTATAGAACGTATGGGGCATATCGGTTATATAACTATTTCCCATAATTTAAATATCAGTCTCAGTATAAGAACTCAGCTAGTTCTTCAGATTCAGATTACCAGGACTGTCAGACACAGTCAACTCAGTTACAGTAAGAAACTCAGCTAGTTCCATCAGATTTAGGACTGTCAGTCATAGTCACCCATGTTATCAGTTATCAGAACTCAGTATAAGTCATATTAGATATCAGTAAATTCATGTCATCAGTATATATAAATCGGTTATCATGATTCACGATCTTAGTTACTACATTTGCATGCATGTACTCTCACATTCATATTAGTCTATCAGTTATCGTCATTTATGCATATAAACTCCCTGTATTTTGCCTACCTCACTTGAATACTCAGTACATTCCCACGTACTGACGCATTTGCACTATGATACTTTCTTTTTATGTTACGCCATAGGTTCAAAGACACGTCTTCCAGACAAGCAGCAGTAGTAGCACTCCAGTACTCATAGTCTAGTAGTGAGTCCTCATCTTTTGATGACACAATTAGTTCTTTATTTTCTTTTGATTTGCTATTAGTTAGAGTTAGTTGGGGACATCTCCCATCAACTCCTTATTCAGTTTATCCAGATAGTTAGAGGCTTTCAGATGACTATAGTATTTCCATGTTCTTTTAGACTTCATTATTGTTTTGGTATTGTGATACCACTTTATTCAGATGTTATCATTATTATTCAGTTATTGTCAAAATTAAACCTTACGGTCTCTCAATGAATGTTTTCATATTTTTATGTATTATTATGCAGTATATAGGTACAGATATTAGTCATGGGCTAGCTTGTGGTCCTTTAGGGTCATGAGTAGCGTGTAGCATTCCAGTTTAGATAATGAGGGCATTATAGTTCCTTCCAACTAGAGTTGTCAATCGATAACTCTGAGTCGAGCCAATTCTTACTACCTCATATGTTAGACTAATACCTTAATTGATTAATTTAGGACTAGGGTACTAATACCCTAATTGAATAATTTGGGAATAAGGGTAAGTTCTCATAGGGTCAACTATAACTTCAATTGATTCTTTTGGCAATTGCATGATAAGATAGTACTGCGTTTCTCCCGACAAGAATCGTCGATCGATCACTCTGAGCCTAACCGATTCTTACTACCTCATATGTTCAACTAATACCTTAATTGATTAATCTAGGACTAGGGGTGAGTTCTCATAATGTCAACTACAATAGATGACAGTGCCTATTTGATAATTTACAATAGATGGGTAATCTATTACAACATATGACTTAATCCATTTGATAATTTACAATAGATGGGTAATCTATCACAACAGATGACTTAATCTGTTTGATAGTTTACAATAGATTCATGATCTTTCACAACAAATAACATAATGTATTTGATAGTTTACAACATATACATAATATGTTGCAACAAATAACATAATTTCTTTGATTTGATCCAACAGAAAATACATTTGTTGCAACAGGTTGAACATTTGCTTATATATAATTCAATTGAGTTCATATGTTAAACTAATACCTTAATCAAATGTGAGTTCTCATAGGGTCAACTACAACTTCAATTGAGTATTTTGGCAATTGCATGGTGAGACAGTATTGTGTTCCTCTTGACCAGAGTCGTCAATCGATAACTTTGAGCCGAACTGATTCTTACTACCTCATATGTTAGACTAATACCTTAATTGATTAATCTAGGACTAGGGTACTAATACCTTGATTGAATAATCTAGGACTAGGGGTGAGTTCTCATAGGGTAAACTATCGATTAATCTAGGACTAGGGTGAGTTCTCATAGGGTCAGCCACAATAGATGGCAGCGCCTATTTGATAATTTACAACATATGGGTAATTTGTTACGACATATGACAATCTATTTGATAATTTACAATAGATGGGTAATCTTTCACAACAGATGACTTTATCTATTTGATAATTTACAACAGATTCATAATCTGTTGTTACCTAATCTGACTGATAATTTACAAAAGATGAGAAATCTGATGCAACATGTTCAACATTTGTTTTTTACAATTTCAATTGAATTCATATGTTAGACTATTAGTACCTAAATTGATTAATCTAGGACCAGGGGTGAGTTTTTATAGGGTCAACTAGAGTACTCGGTCAACTACAACTTCAATTGTTTTTATACAATTTCAATTGAATTACCTTTTTGGCAACCGCATAATGAGAGGGTTAAAAATTATGCATATATTTTATGATTTTAAAATTAATTAAGATCAATTTGGACCAAATTAACATTTTCAAAACTACTTGTCATTCTTTTCCAAAATACAAATCAACCTATACAAAACGTTTCATCATTTAAAATCTTGAGGTCTCGCTCTTTCTCTCTCATTCTCACTCAACAATATAGTACAGACAATAACTACTCAATAAATTTGCTCAACCTTCCATAACAGATCACTTTTCTTCTTATTTTCGACCACATAGGTGTTATTTTTGACTTTATTCTTGCTTGTATTAGTCATTTTCTCTGTCTTTGTATGCAAAAGTGTTCGAGAAGAGCTCTATATTTGTTATTTTTTTTCTAAAAAATAAGGGTTTTTAAGTTAATGATGAAAAATAAAACTTTTAGTTGTATTATCTTTGAGAATGGGTTTACAATTTTGAGTTTTGATGGTAAAATCATAGGAAGAACTCGAC
>NC_061116.1:8109577-8110728 GCF_002878395.1 Capsicum annuum
ATTTTTGACTTTATTCTTGCTTGTATTAGTCATTTTCTCTGTCTTTGCATGCAAAAGTGTTCGAGAAGAGCTCTATATTTGTTATTTTTTTTCTAAAAATAAGGGCTTTTAAGTTAATGATGAAAAATAAAACTTTTAGTTGTATTATCTTCGAGAATGGGTTTACAATTTTGAGTTTTGATGGTAAAATCATAGGAAGAACTCGACAAATCCCTAGTTTCCATCGCAGTATTCCATTGACTGTCGTGGTATTGTTGGATGGTGTTTGTGGTGGTGGTGGTAGTGGTGGTGGTGTTTGTGATCATCATGGTGGCACTGGTGGTGGCATTGATTGGTGGTGTTTATGGTGGTTATCGGCGGTGTCAGTATTCATGGTGTTTGTTTTGTTGGCATTGGTTGGCGGTGTTTGTGGTGGTGGATGTTGGTGTGTCGATATTTGTGGTGTTTGTAGTGTATTTTTTAAAATCTATGCATACATCAATTGGACTATAATGTGTTTTTCTTTGTTTGTAGGTAAAAGATGTCTCCCAAATTAAAAGAAAGTGAAAGTGGATCAACGTCTGACCACCCAAAAAAAGGCTAAAGTACAGAGGGATTCGAAGGAGCTTCCTGAACAATCTCAGTCAGGAAAAGGTAAAGTTGAGGAGAGATGTGAAAACAATGTTGAGGAAGGTGGACAAGGGTCCGTAGATGGTGATGAAGAAAATGAATGTAAGAAACAG
Organism: Capsicum annuum; assembly: GCF_002878395.1. Classification (NCBI taxonomy): domain Eukaryota; kingdom Viridiplantae; phylum Streptophyta; class Magnoliopsida; order Solanales; family Solanaceae; genus Capsicum; species Capsicum annuum. The sequence continues at coordinate 8,110,300 of NC_061116.1, forward strand.
AAGGAATTGGAGAGTGAGATAGACAAAGAGGATGATCATAAACATGATGATAATGGATCACCGATGGGGCGTTAATTAATATCGACATCCCAGCATGATCCTGTAATACCCTGGGAATTTTTTTTTTGAAATTTTGTGCATAAACGTGTTGGATTCTATCTTCTAGAATGAATTATAAATTTTTCATGTGGAATGTCTTAGTTTATGACCCACCATTGTGTATAGTATCGAATAGGCTTTCCAACGATATATGTATCATCCAAAACGGACACTCAAGCGACGAGTTATGAACATTTCGATCGAACCGTGAATAGTAGTGAACAGTAAAATGTGCTGGAAAAAGTACTGAGGCCTGGCATATTTTGGCTCCAATTTTAAATGATCATAACTCCTTGTACATAATGACTTGGGTGATCTAATATATATCAA